>NC_057399.1:65402445-65702445 GCF_019320065.1 Cervus canadensis | reverse complement strand
GAGGAGCATGAAAAGGTGTGACAAATACGAGGAGCATGAAAAGGTGTGAAAAATACGAGGAGCATGAAAAGGTCTGAAAGATATGAGGAACATGAAAAGGTGTGAAAAATTAGAGGAGCATGAATCGGTCTGAAAAATATGAAGAGCCAGAAAAGGTCTGAAAAATATGAAGAGCACGAAAAGGTGTGAAAAATATGAAGAGCATGAAAAGGCATGAAAATTCGAGGAGCATGAAAAGGAGTGAAAAATGAGAGGAGCATGAAAAGGTCTGAGAAACTGGAGGAGCATAAATAGGTCTGAAAAATATGAAGAGCCTGAAAAGGTGTGAAAAATATGAAGACCAAGAAAATGTCTGAAAAGTATGAAGAGCACGAAAAGGTGTGAAAAATAGGAGGAGAACGAAAAGGTGTGAAAAATACGAGGAGCATGAAAAGGTGTGACAAATACGAGGAGCATGAAAAGGTGTCAAAAATATGAGGAGCATCAAAAGATGTGAAAAATACGAGGAGCATGAAAAGGTCTGAAAGATATGAGGAGCATGAAAAGGTGTGAAAAATTAGAGGAGCATGAATCGGTCTGCAAAATATGAAGAGCACGAAAAGGTCTGAAAAATATGAAGAGCACGAAAAGGTGTGAAAAATATGAAGAGCATGAAAAGGCATGAAAATTCGAGGAGCATGAAAAGGAGTGAAAATTGCGAGGAGCATGAAAAGGTCTGAGAAATTGGAGGAGCATAAAAAGGTCTGAAAAATATGAAGAGCCTGAAAAGGTGTGAAATAATGAAGAACAAGAAAATGTCTGAAAAGTATGAAGAGCACGAAAAGGTGTGAAAAACAGGAGGAGAACGAAAAGGTGTGAAAAATACGAGGAACATGAAAAGGTGTGACAAATACGAGGAGCATGAAAAGGTCTGAAAAACATGAAGAGCCTGAAAAGTTTGAAAAATATGAAGAGCTTGAAATGGTCTGAAAAATATGAAGAGCACGAAAAGGTGTTAAAAATATCAAGAGCACGAAAAGATCTGAAAAATATGAGGACCACGAAAAGGTGTGAAAAATACAAGGAGCACGAAAAGGTGTGAAAAATACGAGTAGCATGTGAAGGTTGAAAAATAAGAGGAGCATGAATTTATATAAAAAATATGAGGAACATGAAACGGTGTGAAAAATATGAAGAGCATGAAAAGGTGTCAAAAATATGAGGAGCATGAAAAGGTGTGAAAAATATGAAGAGCATGTAAAGGTCTGAAAAATACGAGGAGCATGAACATGTCTGAAATATATGAAGAGCACGTAAAGGTCTGAAAAATACGAGGAGCATGAAAAGGAGTGAAAAATACGAGGAGCATGAAAAGGTCTGAGAAATAAGAGGAGCATAAAAAGGTCTGAAAAATACGCGGAGCATGAAAAGGTGTAAAAAACATGAGAAGAATGAAATGGTCTGAAATATATGAGGAGCATGGAAAGGTCTGAAACATATGAGGAGCTAGAAAAGGTGTGAAAAATATGAAGAGCCTGAAAAGGTGTGAAAAATATGAAAAGGTGTGAAAAATACGAGGAGCATGAAGAGGTGTGAAAAATACGAGGAGCATGAAACGGCCTGAAAAATATGAGGAGCATGAAAAGGTGTAATAAACACGAGAAGCATGAAAAGGTCTGAAAAATACGAGGAGCATGAAAAGGTGTGAAAAATATGAGGAGCTAGAAAAGTTGTGAAAAATACGAGGAGCAGGAAAAGGTGTGAAATATACGAGGAGCATGAAAGGGTGTGAAAAATATGAAGAGCACAAAAGTTCTGAAAATTATGAAGAGCATGAAAAGGTGTGAAAAATATGAAGAGCATGAAAAATTTGAAAAATTTGAGGAGATAGAAAAGGTGTGAAAATATGAAGAGCCAGAAAAGGTGTGAAAAATATGAAAAGGTGTGAAAAACACGAGGAGCATGAAACGGCCTGAAAAATTTGAGGAGCATGAAAAGGTGTAATAAACACGAGAAGCATGAAAAGGTCTGAAAAATACGAGGAGCATGAAAAGGTCTGAAAAATATGAGGAGCTAGAAAAGTTGTGAAAAATACGAGGAGCAGGAAAAGGTGTGAAAATTATCAAAAGCATGAAAAGGTCTGAAAAATGAAGAGCATGATAAGGTGTCAAAAATATGAGGAGCATTGAAAGGTGTCGACAATATGAGAAGCATGTAAAGGTGTGAAAAATATGAGGAGCATGAAACTGTATGAAAAATTAGAGGAGGATGAAACGGTGTGAAAAATATGAAGAGCATGAAAAGGTGTGAAAAATATGAGGAGCATGAAACACTCAGAAAAATATGAGATCATGAAATGGAGTGAAAAACACAAAGAGCATGGAAAGCTGTGAAAAATATCAAGAGCATGAAAAGGTCTGAAAAATATGAAAAGCATGAAAACGTGTCAAAAATATGAAGAGCATGAAAAGGTGTGAAAAATACAAAGAGCCTGAGGAGGTGTGAAAAACACGAAGAGCATGAAAAGATGTGAAAAATACGAAGAGCTTGAAAAGGTGTGACAAATACAAAGAGCATGTAAAGTTGTGAAAAATACGAGGAGCATGAAACGGTTTGAAAAATACGAGGAGATGAAGACGTCCGAAAAATACGACGAGCATGAAAAGGTCTGAAAAATATGTAGAGCATGAAAAAGTGTCAAAAATATGGGGAGCATGAAAAGGTGTCAAAAATATGAAGAGCATGAAACGGTGTCAAAAGTATGAGTAGCATGTAAAGGTTGAAAAATAAGAGGAGCATGAATTTGTATACAAAATATGAGGAGCATGAAACGATGGTGAAAAATATGAAGAATATGAAAAAAAGGTGTGAAAAATATGAAGAGCATGAAATGTTGAAAAACAACGAAGGCATGCAAGAGTGTGAAAAATATCAAGGAGCATGAAAAGGGTCTGAAATATGAAGAGCATGAAAAGGTGTGAAAAATATGAGGAGCATGAAAAGGCGTGAAAAACACGAAGAGCATGAAAAGCTGTGAAAAATATAAAAAGCATGAAAAGGTCTGAAAAATATGAAGAGCATGAAAAGGTGTGAAAAATTCAAAGAGCATGAAAAGATGTGAAAAATACGAAGAGCATGAAAAGTTGTGAAAAATACCAAGAGCATGAAAAGGTGTGAAAAATACTAGGAGCATGAAAAGGTGTGAAAAACAAGAAGAGCATGAAAAGCTGTGAAAAATATAAAAAGCATGAAAAGGTCTGAAAAAATATGAAGAGCATGAAAATGTGTGAAAAATATGAAGAACATGAAAAAATGTGAAAAATAAGAAGAGCATAAAGGGTGTGAAAAACATGCAGAGCATGTAAAAGTGTGGAAAATAAGAAGAGCATGAAAAGGTGTGACAAATACGAAGAGCATGAAAAGGTCTGAAAAATACGAGGAGCACGAAAACGTCTTAAAAAGACGAGGCACATGAAAAGGTTTGAAAAATATGTAGAGCATGAAAGGGGTCAAAAATATGAGGAGCATGAAAAGGTGTCAAAAATATGAGGAACAAGTAAAGGTATGAAAAATATGAGGAGCATGAATCTGGATGAAAAATATGAGGAGTATGAAACGGTGTGAACAATAGGAAGAGCATGAAAAGGTCTAATTTTTCACAACTTTTCATTCTCCTCGAATTTTTCACACCTTTTCATGGTCCTCGTATTTTTCACACCTTTTCATGCTCCTCGTATTTTTCACACTTTTTCATGTTCCTCGTATATTTCACACCTTTACATGCTCCTCGTATGTTTCACACCTTTTCATGCTCCTCATATTTTTCACACCTTTAATGCTCCTCATATTTTTCACACCTTTTCATGCTCTTCATATTTTTCACACCTTTTCATGCTCCTCATATTTTTTCATACAGATTCATGCTCCTCTTATTTTTCACACCTTTTATGCTACTCATATTTTTGACACATTTTCATGCTCTTCATATTTTTGACACCTTTACATGCTACTCATATTTTTGACACCTTTTCATGCTCTTCATATTTTTGACACTTTTACATGCTACTAATATTTTTGAAACTTTTTAATGCTCTTCATATTTTTCACACCTTTTCATGCTCCTCATGTTTTTGACACCTTTTCATGCTCTTCCTATTTTTCAGACCTTTTCATGCTCCTCGTATTTTTGAGACCTTTTCAACCTCCTCGTATTTTTCAGACATTTTCATGCCCTCGTATTTTTCAAACCTTTTCATGCTCCTCGTATTTTTCAGAACTTTTTATGCTCCTCATATATTTGAGCCCTTTTCATGCTCCTCGTATTTTGAGACTTTTTCATGCTCTTCATATTTTTCACACCGTTTAATGCTCCTCTTATTTTTCATACAGTTTCATGCTCCTCATATTTTTCACACCTTTTGATGCTCCTTATATTTTTCACACCTTTTCATGCTCTTTGTATTTTTCACAGTTTTCATCCTCCTCATATTTTTTGGACCGTTTCATGCCCCTCATATTTTTACCCCTTTACATGCTCCACATATATTTGACACCTTTTCATGCTCTCATATTTTTCACACCTTTTGATGCTCCTCATATTTTTGACAGCTTTTATGCTCCTCATATATTTCAGACCGTTTCATGCTCCTCATGTTTTTCAGACCATTTCATTCTTTTCATATTTTTCACACCGTTTCAGGTTCCTTATATTTTTCATACAGATCCATGCTCCTCTTATTTTTCACACCTTTACCTGCTACTCATATTTTGACACCTTTTCATGCTCCTCATATTTTTGTCACCTTTTCATGCTCCTCGTATTTTTCAGACCTTCTCATCCTCCTCATATTTTTCAGACCTTTTAATACTCTCGTATTTTTCAGACCTTTTCATGCTCCTCGTGTTTCTTTGACCATTTCATACTCTTTGTATTTTTCAGACCTTTTCATGCTCCTCGTATTTTTCAGAACTTTTCATGCTCCTCGTAATTTTCAGACCTTTTCATACTCCTCGTATTTTCAGACATTTTCATGCTCCTCGTATTTTTCAGACCTTTTCATGCCCTTCGTGTTTTTCATACCTTTTCATGCTCTTCATATTTTTCACACCGTTTCATGCTCCTCATATTTTTTATACAAATTCATGCTCCTCTTATTTTTCAACCTTTATATGCTACTCATATTTTTGACACCATTTCATGCTCTTCATATTTTTGACACCTTTTCATGCTCCCCATATTTTTGACACTTTTTCATGCTCTACATATTTTTTAGACCTTTTCATGCTCGTCGTATTTTTCAGACGTCTTCATGCTCCTCGTATTTTTCAGACCTTTTCATGCTCCTCATATTTTTCACACCTTTTCATTCTCTTCATATTTTTCTCACTGTTTCATGCTCCTCATATTTTTGACAGTTTTTCATGCTCCTCATATTTTTCACGCCTTTACATGATCCTCATATTTTTCACACCTATTCATGCTGTTCATATTTTTCACACCGTTCCATGCTACTCATATTTTTCATACTGATTCATGCTCCACTTATTTTTCACACCTTTACATTCTATTCATATTTTTGACCCCTTTCATGCTCTTCATATTTTTGACACCTTTTCAAGGTCCTCATATTTTTGACACCTTTTCATGCTCCTTTTATTTTTCAGACCTTTACATGCTCCTCATATTTTTCACACCTTTTCATGCTCCTCGTATTTTTCAGACCTTTTCATGCTCCTCGTATTTTTCAGACCTTTTCATGCTCCTCATTTTTCTCACACCTTTTATTGCCTCTCATGTATTTTACACCTTTTGTAGCTCTTCATATTTTTCACACCGTCATGCTCTTCATAATTTGAAACTGTTTCATGCTCCTCATATTTTGGACACCTTTTCATTCTACTCATATTTTTCAGACCGTTTCATGCTCCTCATATATTTCAGACCATTTCATGATCCTCATATATTTCACACCTTTACATGCTCCTCATATTTTTGACACCTTTTCCTTCTCTTCATATTTTCCACAACTTTTCATGCTCCTCATATTTTTGACACCTTTTCATGCTCTAAATATTTTTCAGACCATTTCATGCTCCTCATATTTTTGACATTTTTTCATGCTCTTCATATTTTTCAGACCTTCTCATGCTCCTCATATTTTTCACACCTTTTCACGCTCCTCCTATTTTTGAGACCTTTCCATGCTCCTCGTATTTTTCAGGCCTTTCCATCCTCCTCCTATTTTTCAGACCTTTTCATTCTCCTCGTATTTTTCAGAGCTTTTCATGCTCCTCCTATTTTCCAGGCCTTTTCATGCTCCTCCTATTTTTCAGACCTTTTCATGCTCCCCCTATTTTTCATACATTTTCATGGTCCTCCTGTTTTTCAGTCCTTTTCATGCTCCTCGTATTTTTCACACCTTTTCATGCTCCTCGAATTTTTCACACTTTTTCATGCTCCTCATATTTTTCAGACCATTTCATTCTTTTCATATTTTTCACACCGTTTCAGGTTCCTCATATTTTTCATACAGATTCATGCTCCTCTTATTTTTCACACCTTTACCTGCTACTCATATTTTGACACCTTTTCATGCTCCTCATATTTTTCAGACCTTTTAATGCTCTCGTATATTTCAGACCTTTTCATGCTCCTCGTGTTTCTTTGACCATTTCATACTCTTTGTATTTTTCAGACCTTTTCATGCTCGTCGTATTTTTCAGATTTCTTCATGCTCCTCGTAATTTTCAGACCTTTTCATACTCCTCGTATTTTCAGACATTTTCATGCTCCTCGTATTTTTCAGACCTTTTCATGCCCTTCGTGTTTTTCACACCTTTTCATGCTCTTCCTATTTTTCACACCGTTTCATGCTCCTCATATTTTTTATACAAATTCATGCTCCTCTTATTTTTCAACCGTTACATGCTACTCATATTTTTGACACCGTTTCATGCTCTTCATAGTTTTGACACCTTTTCATGCTCCCCATATTTTTGACACCTTTTCGTGCTCTACATATTTTTCAGACCTTTTCATGCTCGTCGTATTTTTCAGATGTCTTCATGCTCCTCGTATTTTTCAGACATTTTCATGCTCCTCATATTTTTCACAACTTTACATGCTCTTCGTATTTGTCACACCTTTTCAAGCTCTTCGTATTTTTCAAACCTTTTCATGCTCTTCGTGTTTTGCACACCTTTTCATGCTCTTCATAATTTTCACACCTTTTCATGCTCCTCGTAATTTTGAGACCTTTTCATGCTCTTAATATTTTTGACACCTTTTGATGATCCTCATATTTTTGACACCTTTTCATGCTCCTCATATTTTTCACACCTTTACATGCTCCTCGTATATTTCAGACCTTTTCATGCTTCTCGTATTTGGCAGACCTTTTCATGCTCTTCGTATTTCTCAATCCTTTTCATGCTCTTCGTGTTTTTCACACCTTTTCCTGCTCTTCGAATTTTTCAGGCCGTTTCAGGTTCTTGATATTTTTCACACCTTTTCATGCTCTTCGTGTTTTTCACACCTTTTCATGCTCTTCGTATATTTCCCACCGTTTCAATCTCGTCATATTTTTCACACCTTTTCATGCTCTTCACTTTTTTCACACCATTTCATGCTCCACATATTTTTGACAGTTTTTCATGCCCCTCATATTTTTCAGACAGTTTCCTGCTCCTCATATTTTTCAGACCGTTTCATGCTCTTGATATTTTTCACACCATTTCATGGTCTTCATATTTTTCACAACTTTTCATGCTCCTCATATTTTTGAAATCTTGTGAAACTCTTCATATTTTTCACACCTTTTCATGCTCCTCATATTTTTCACACCTTTTCATGCTGCTCATATTTTTGACACCTTTTAATGTTCTTCATGTTTTTCAGACCTTTTCATGCTCCTCATATTTTTGACACCTTTTCATGCTCTTCATATTTTTCACACCGTTTCATGCACCTCATATTTTTGACACCTTTTCATGCTCTTCCTATTTTTTACACCGTTTCATGCTCCTCATATTTTTCATACAGATTCATGCTCTTCCTATTTTTCACACCTTTAAATGCTCCTCATATTTTTGACACCTTTTCATGCTCTTCCTATTTTTTACACCGTTTCATGCTTCTCATATTTTTCATACAGATTCATGCTCTTCCTATTTTTCACACCTTTAAATGCTCCTCATATTTTTGACAAGTTTTCATGCTCTTCCTATTTTTCACACCGTTTCATGCTCCTCATTTTCATACAGATTCATGCTCTTCCTATTTTTCATACCTTTATATGCTCCTCATATTTTTGACACCTTTTCATGCTCTTCCTATTTTTCACACCGTTTCATGCTCCTCATTTTCATACAGATTCATGCTCTTCCTATTTTTCATACCTTTATATGCTCCTCATATTTTTCACACCTTTTCATGCTCTTCATATTTTTCACACCTTTTCATGCCCCTCGTGTATTTCAGACCATTTCATGCTCCTTGTATTTTTCAGACCCTTTCTTGCTCCTCGTATATTTCAGATCTTTTCATGCCTCTCGTATTTTTAAAACCTTTTCATGCTCCTCGTATTTTTCAGACCCTTTAATGATCCTCGTATTTTTCAGACCTTTTCATGCTCCTCGTATTTTTCCACAACTTTTCATGCTCCTTGTATTTTTCACAACTTTTCATGCTGTTTGTATTTGTCACACCTTTTCAAGCTCTTCGTTTTTTTCGGACCTTTTCATGCTCTTCATGTTTTTCACACCTTTTCAGGCTGTTCTTATTTTTCACACATTTTCATGCTCTTCGTTTTTTTCACACCTTTTCATGCTCTCGTATTTTTCAGACCTTTTCAAACTCCTCATATTTTTCACACCGTTTCATCCTCCTCATATTTTTCATACAGATTCATGCTCCTCATATTTTTCACACCTTTACATGTTCCTCATATTTTTGAAACCTTTTATGCTTTTCCTATTTTACACACCTTTTCATTCTCTCATATTTTTGACACCTTTTCATGCTCCACATATTTTTCAGACCTTTTCATGCTCCTCGTATTTTTAAGACGTTTTCATACTCCTCATAATTTTCACACCTTTTCATGCTCTTCATATTTTTCACACCATTTCATGCTCCTCATATTTTTCATACACATTTTGAACCTCATATTTTTCACACCTTTACATGCTCCTCACATTTTTGACACCTTTTCATGCTCTTCATATTTTTCACACCTTTTCATTCTCCTCATATTTTTGACACCTGTTCATGCTCTACATATTTTTCAGACCTTTTCATGCGCCTCGTATTTTTAAGACGTTTTCATGCTCCTCGTATTTTTCAAACCTTTTCATGCTCCTCGTACTTTTCACACTTTTCCATGCTATTCATATTTTTCACACCTTTTCATGCTCCTCGTGTTTTACAACTTTTCATGCTCCTCGTATTTTTCACCTTTCATGCTCTTTGTATTTGTCACACCTTTTCATGCTCTTCTTATTTTCCACACTTTTACATGCTCTGCATGTTTTTCACACCTTTTCATGCTCTTCTTATTTTTCACATTTTTTCATGCTTTTCATGTTTTTCACACCTTTTCATGATCTTCATATTTTTCAGACCTTTTCATGCTTTTTATATTTTTCACACCTTTTCATGCTCTCGTATTTCTCAGACATTTTAATGCTCCACGTACTTTTCACACCTTTTCATCCTCCTCTAATTTTTCATACAGTTTCATGCTCCTCATATTTTTCAGACCTTTACATGCTTCTCATATTTTCGACCCTTTTAATGCTCCTCATATTTTTGACACCTTATCATGCTCGTCATATTTTTCAGACCTTTTCATGCTTTTGACAATTTTCACACCTTTTCCTGCTCTTCGTATTTTTCACACCATTTCCCGCTCTTCGTATTTTTCACACGTTTTCATGCTCCTTATATTTTTGACACCTTTTCATGCTCTTCATATTTTTCAGACCTTTTCATGCTCCTCATATATTTCACACCTTTTCATGCTCCTCGTATTTTTCAGAGCTTTTCATGCTCCTCCTATTTTTCAGACCTTTAAATGTTCCTCTTAATTTTCAGAACTTTTCATGCTCCTCATTTTTTCATACCATTTCATGCTCCTCTTATTTTTCACACCATTTCATGCTCCTCATATTTTTCATACCCTTTCATGCTCCTCGTATTTTTCAGACCTTTAAATCCTCTTCATATTTTTCAAACCTTTACATGCTTCTCATATTTTTGACACCTTTTCATACTCTTCATGTTTTTCAGACTTTTTCATGCTCCTTGTATTTTTCAGACATTTTCATGCTCTTCATATTTTTCACACCGTTTCATGCTCCTCATATTTTTTATACAAATTCATGCTCCTCTTATTTTTCAACCTTTACATGCTACTCATAATTTAGACACCTTTTCATGCTCTTCCTATTTTTTACACCGTTTCATGCTCCTCATATTTTTTATACAAATTCATGCTCCTCTTATTTTTCAACCTTTACATGCTACTTGTATTTCTCACACCTTTTCGTGCTCCTTGTATTTTTCACACCTTTTCGTGGTCCTCATATTTTTCAGATCTTTTAATGCTCTTCATATTTTTCACACCTCTTCGTGTTCTTCATATTTTTCAGAACTTTTCAAGCTCTTCATATTTTTCCCACTTTTCAGGCTCTTCATGTTTTTCAGACCTTTTCATGCTCCTCGTATTTTTCACACTTTTTCATGCTCCTCTTATTTTTCAGACCTTTTTATGCTCCTCCAATTTCTCAGACCTTTTCATGCTCCTCGCATTTTTCACTCCTTTCATGCTCCTCGAATTTTTATGCCTTTTCATGCTCTTCATATTTTCCACACCTTTTCGTGCTCTTCATATTTTTCAGAGCTGTTCAGGCTCTTCATAGTTTTCAGACCGATTCATGCTCCTCTAATTTTTCACACCTTTTCATGCTCCTCATATTATTCACACCTTTTCATGCTCCTCATATTTTTGACACCTTTTCATGCTCCTCGTATTTGTCACACCTTTTCATGCTCTTCGTATTTTTCACACCTTTTCGTTCTCCTCCTATTTTTCACACCTTTTCGTGCTCTTCATACTTTTCAGACATTTTCTTGTTCTTCATATTTTTCACACCTTTTCAGGCTCTTCATATTTTTCAGACCTTTTCATGCTCCTCATATTTTTCAGACCTTTTTATGCTCCTCCTATTTTTCAGGTCTTTTCATGCTCCTCGTATTTTTGACACGTTTTCATGCTCCTCGTATTTTTCACACCTTTACATGATCCTCGTGTTTTTCACACCTTCTCATGCTCTTCGTATTTTTCACACCTTTTCGTTCTCCTATTTTTCACACCTTTTCGTGCTCTTCATTCTTTTCAGACATTTTCTTGTTCTTCATATTTTTCACACCTTTTCAGGCTCTTCATATTTTTCAGACCTTTTCATGCTCCTCGTATTTTTCAGACCTTTTTATGCTCCTCCTATTTTTCAGGTCTTTTCATGCTCCTCGTATTTTTGGCACATTTTCATGCTCCTCGTATTTTTCACACCTTTACATGCTCTTCGTATTTGTCTCACCTTTTCATGCTCTTCTTATTTTCCACACTTTTTCATGCTCTGCATGTTTTTCACACCTTTTCATGCTCTTCTTATTTTTCACATTTTTTCATGCTCTTCATATTTTTCACACCTTTTCGTGCTCTTCATATTTTTCAGAGCTTTTCGGGCTCTTCATATTTTTCCGACCGTTTCATGCTCCTCTAATTTTTCACACTTTTTCATGCTCCTCATATTATTCAGACCTTTTCATGCTCCTCGTATTTGTCACACCTTTTCATGTTCTTCGTATTTTTCACACCTTTTCGTTCTCCTCCTATTTTTCACACCTTTTCGTGCTCTTCATACTTTTCAGACATTTTCTTGTTCTTCATATTTTTCACAGCTTTTCAGGCTCTTCATATTTTTCAGACCTTTTCATGCTCCTCATATTTTTCAGACCTTTTTATGCTCCTCCTATTTTTCAGGTCTTTTCATGCTCCTCGTATTTTTGACACGTTTTCATGCTCCTCGTATTTTTCACACCTTTACATGATCCTCGTGTTTTTCACACCTTCTCATGCTCTTCGTATTTTTCACACCTTGTTTCATGCTCCCGTATTATGTCACACCAGTTTCATGCTCCGCAGACTTTCATACACTTTTCATTTTCTCCTCATATTTTTCACACCTCTACACACCCTTGATATTTGTGACACCTTTTCATGCTACCCATATTTTTTCAGGACCCTTTTCATGCTCCTCTTTTATTTTTAAGATCGTTTTTCATTACTCCTCATTAATTTTTCACACCTTTTCATGCTCTTCCTATTTTTCACGTTACCGTTTCATGCCCTCATATTTCATTAACAGATTCATGGCTCTCTATTTTCACACTTTACATTGCTCTCAGTATTTTCCACACTTTTACATGCTCTGCATGTTTTTCACACTTTTTCATGCTCTTCTTATTTTTCACATTTTTTCATGCTCTTCATATTTTTCACACCTTTTCATGCTCTTCATATTTTTCAGACCTTTACATGCTTCTTATATTTTTCACAGCTTTTCATGCTCTTTGTGTTTTTCACACCTTTTCATGCTCTGGTATTTTTCAGACATTTTAATGTGCCTCATACTTTTCACACCTTTTCATGCTCCTAGTATTTTTCACACCTTTTCATGCTCCTGGTATTTTTCACAACTTTTCATGCTCTTCGTATTTTACACATCTTTTCATGCTCTTTGAGTTTTTCATAACTTTTCATGCTCTTGATATTCCTCAGACCTTTTCATGCTCTTGATATTTTTCACACCTTTTCATGCCCTTCGTGTTTTTCACATCTTTCATGCTCTTGATATTTTTCACACCTTTCCAAGCGCTTCATATTTTTCACACCGTTTCATCCTCCTCTAATTGTTCATACAGTTTCATGCTTCTCATATTTTTCACACCTTTACATGCTTCTCATATTTTCGACACCTTTTAATGCTCCTCATATTTTTTACACCTTATCATGCTCTTCATTTTTTCAGACCTTTTCATGCTTTTGATAATTTTCACACCTTTTCCTGCTCTTCGTATTTTTCACACCTTTTCCTGCTCTTCGTATATTTCACACCTTTTCATGCTTCTCATATTTTTCAGAGCTTTTCATGCTCCTCGTATTTTTCAGACCTTTTCATGCTCCTCCTATTTTGCAGGCCTTTTCATGCTCCTCCTATTTTTCAGACCTTTTCATGCTCCTCCTGTTTTTCAGGCCTTTTCATGCTCCTCGTAATTTTCACACCTTTTCATGCTCCTCGTATTTTTCACACCTTTTCATGCTCCTCATATTTTTCACTCCGTTTCATGCTCCTCATAAGTTTCAAAC
Source organism: Cervus canadensis (assembly GCF_019320065.1). Taxonomy (NCBI): domain Eukaryota; kingdom Metazoa; phylum Chordata; class Mammalia; order Artiodactyla; family Cervidae; genus Cervus; species Cervus canadensis. The sequence goes on along the minus strand of NC_057399.1, from coordinate 65,689,036 downwards.
AGTTTCACGCCCCAAATATTTTTGACACCTTTTCATGCTCTTCTTATTTTTCATACCTTTTCATGTTCCTCGTATTTTTCACACCTTTCCATGCTCCTCGTGTTTTTCAAATCTTTTCATACTCCTTGTATTTTTCATACCGTTTCAAGCTTCTCATATTTTTCACCCCATTTCATGCTCTTCATATTTTTCACACCGTTTCATTCTCCTCATATTTTCCACACCGTTTCATGCTCCTCATATATTTGACAGCTTGTCATGCTCGTCATATTTTTGACACCTTTTCATGCTCTACATATTTTTCAGATCTTTTTATGCTCCTCGTATTTTTTAGACCTTTTCCTGCCCCTCATTTTTTTCAGACCTTTTCATGCTCCTCGTATTTTTCAGATCTTTTCATGCTCCTCATATTTTTGAGACCTTTTCATGCTCCTCGTATTTCTTAGACCTTTTCATGCCCCTCGTTTTTTTCAGACCTTTTCATGCTCCTCGTACTTTTCAGACATTTTTATGCTCCTCGTATATTTGAGCCCTATTAATGCTCCTCGTATTTTTGAGACGTTTTCATGGTCTTCATATTTTTCACACCGTTTCATGCTCCTCATATTTTTCATACAGTTTCATGCTCCTCATATTTTTCAAACCTTTTGGTGCTCCTCATATTTTTCACACCTTTTCATGCTCTTCTTATTTTTCAGACCTTTTCATGCTCCTTGTATTTTTCACAATTTTTCATGCTCTTTGTGTTTTCACACCTTTTCAGGCTCTTCGTATTTTTCACACCTTTTCATGATCTTCGTATTTTTCACACCTTTTCATGCTCTTGATATTTTTCTCAGCTTTTCATGCTCTTCGTATATTTCAAACCGTTTCATGCTCCTCCTATTTTTGGCAGCTTTTCATGCTCCTCATATTTTTCAGACCGTTTCATGCTCATCATATTTTTGAGGCCGTTTCATGTGCCTCATATTTTTCACACCTTTTCATGCTCCTCATATTTTTCACACCTTTTCATGCTCTTCATATATTTCACACCTTTTCATGCTCCTCGTATTTTTCAGACACTTCCATGCCCGTTCTATTTTTCAGACCTTTTCATGCTCCTCATATTTTTGATACCTTTTCATGCTCCTCATATTTTTCAGACATTTTCATGCTACTCGAATTTTTCAGACCTTTTCATGCTCCTCGTATATTTCAGACCTTTTAATGCTCCTCGTATTTTTGAGACCATTTCATGCTCCTTGTATTTTTCAGACCTTTTCATGCTCCTCGTATTTTTCAGAGTTTTCATGCTACTCGTATTTTTCACAATTTTTCATGCTCTTCGTGTTTGTCACACCTTTTCAAGCTCTTCGTTTTTTTCATACCTTTTGATGCTCTTCTGGTTTTTCACACCTTTTCAGGCTCTTCGTATTTTTCGCACCTTTTCATGCCCGTCGTATTGTTCACACCTTTTCATGCTCTTCATATTTTTCAGACCTTTCATGCTCTTGATATTTTTCTCAGCTTTTCATGCTCTTCTTGTTTTTCACAGCGTTTCATACCTCATATTTTTCATACAGTTTCATGCTCCTCATATATTTCACACCTTTACATGCTCCTCATATTTTTGAGTCCTTTTCATGCTCTTCATATTTTTTAGACCTTTTCATGCTCCTCGTGTTTTTAAGATCATTTCATGCTCCTCGTATTTTTCAGACCTTTTCATGCTCCTTGTTTTTTTCAGTCCTCTTCATACTCGTTGTATGTTTCACACCTTTTCATGCTCCTCGTGTTTTTCAGACCTTTTCATGCTCCTCGTATTTTTCACACTTTTTCTTGCTCTTCATATTTTTCACACCATTTCATGCTCCGCATATTTTTCATACAGATTCATGCTCCACATATTTATCACACCTTTACATCATGCTCATATTTTTGACACCTTTTCATACTCTTCATATTTTTCAGACCTTTTCATGCTCCTCGTATTTTTGAGACCTTTTCTGCTCCTTGTATTTTTCAGACATTTTCATGCTCTTCATATTTTTCACACCGTTTCATGCCCCTCATATTTTTCATACAGTTTCATGCTCCTCGTATTTTTCAGACCTTTTAGCATGAAAAGATCTGAAAATTAAGAGGAGCATTTAAAGGTCAGAAAAATACAAGGAGCAAGAAAAGCTCTGAAATATACGAGGAGCATGAAAAGGTGTGAAATATACGAGGAGCATGAAAAGGTCTGAAAAATATGAAGAGCATGAAAAGGTGTCAAAAATATAAGGAGCATGAAAACGTGTGAAAAATACGAAGAGCAGGAAAAGGTGTGAAATATATGAAGAGCAGGAAAATGTGTGAAAATTATCAAAAGCATGAAAAGGTCTGAAAAATATGAAGAGCATGATAAGGTGTCAAAAATATGAAGAGCATGAAAAGGTGTGAAAAATACGAAGAGCCTGGAAAGGTGTGAAAAACACGAAGAGCATGAAAAGGTGTGAAAAATACGAAGAGCTTGAAAAGGTGTGACAAATACAAAGAGCATGTAAAGTTGTGAAAAATACGAGGAGCATGAAACGGTTTGAAAAATACGAGGAGATGAAGACGTCTGAAAAATACGACGAGCATGAAAAGGACTGAAAAATATGTAGAGCATGAAAAAGTGTCAAAAATATGGGGAGCATGAAAAGGTGTCAAAAATATGAAGAGCATGAAACGGTGACAAAAATATGAGTAGCATGTAAAGGTTGAAAAATAAGAGGAGCATGAATTTGTATAAAAAATATGAGGAGCATGAAACGGTGTGAAAATTATGAAGAGCTTGAAAAGGTGTGAAAAATATGAGGAGCATGAAAAGGTGTGAAAAATATGAAGAGCATGAAAAGATGTGAAAAATATGAGGAGCATGAAAAGGTGTGAAAAATATGAAGAGCATGAAAAGGTGTGAAAAATATGAGGAGCATGAAAACGTGTGAAAAATATGAAGAGCATGAAAAGGTGTCAAAAATAAGAGGAGCATGAAAAGGTGTGAAAAATATGAGGAGCATGAAAAGGTGTGAAAAATATGAAGAGCTTAAAAAGATTTCAAAAATATGAGGAGCATGAAAAGTTGTGAAAAATATGAAGACCATGAAATGGTGTGAAAAATATCAAGAGCATGAAACGGTCTGAAAAATATGAGGAGCAGGAAACTGTCTGAAAAATATGAGGGGCATGAAAAGCTGTCAAAAATATGTGGAGCATGAAATGGTGTGAAAAAAGTGAAGAGCATGAAAAGGTGTGAAAAATATGACGAGCATGAAATGGTGGGAAATATACGAAGAGCATGAAAAGATGTGAAAAACACGAAGAGCATGAAAAGGTGTGAAAAATACCAAGAGCCTGCAACGGCCTGAAAAATTCGAAGAGCAGGAAAAGGTGTGAAAAACACGAAGAGCATGAAAAGGATTGAAAAATACGAAGAGCATGAAAAGGTCTGCCAAATACGAGAAGCATGAAAAGGTCTGAAATATACGAGGAGCATGAAAAGGTGTGTCAAAAATATGAGGAGCATCAAAAGGTGTCAAAAATATTAAGAGCATGAAAAGGTCTCAAAATTATGAGGAGCATGAAAAGGTGTGAAAAATATGAAGAGCATGAAAAGGTGTGAAAAACACGAAGAACATGAAAAGGTGTGAAAAGTACGAAGAGCTTGAAAAGGTGTGACAAACACGAAGAGCATGTAAAGTTGTGAAAAATACGAGGAGCATGAAAATGTCTGAAAAATACGAGGAGCATGAAGACGTCTGAAAAATACGACGAGCATGAAAAGGTCTGAAAAATATGTAGAGCATGAAAAAGTGTCAAAAATATGGTGAGCATGAAAAGGTGTCAAAAATATGAAGAGCATGAAACGGTGTCAAAAATATGAGTAGCATGTAAAGGTTGAAAAATAAGAGGAGCATGAATTTGTATAAAAAATGTGAGGAGCATGAAACGGTGTGAAAAATATGAAGTGCATGAAAAGGTGTGAAAAACACGAAGGGCATGATAGGTCTGAAAAATACGAGGAGCATGAAAATGTCTGAAAATACGAGGAGTATGAAAAGGTCTGAAAATTATGAGGAGCATGAAAAGGTCTGAAAAATACGAGGAGCATGAAAAGGTCTGAAAAATACAAAGAGTATGAAATGGTCTAAGAAACACGAGGAGCATGAAAAGGTCTGAAAAATACGAGAGTATTAAAAGGTCTGAAAAATATGAGGAGGATGAGAAGGTCTGAAAAATACGAGGAGCATGAAAAGGTGACAAAAATATGAGGAGCATGAAAAGGTGTCAAAATATGAGTAGCAGGTAAAGGTGTGAAAAATAAGAGGAGCATGAATCTGTATGAAAAATATGAGGAACCTGAAACGGTGTGAAAAATATGAAAATAATGAAATGGTCTGAAAAACATGAGGAGCATGAAACTGTCTGAAATATATGAGGAGCATAAAAGCAGTCAAAAATATGAGGAGCATTAAATGGTGTGAAAAAAATGAAGAGCATGAAAAGGTGTGGATAATATGAAGAGCATGAAAAGGTGTGAAAAACACGAAGAGCATGAAAAGTTCTGAAAAATATGAAGAACATGAAAAGGTGTGAAAAATACGAGGAGCATGAAAAAGTGTAAAAAATACGAGGAGCATGAAAAGGTGTGAAAAATACGAGGAGCATGAAAAGGTGTGAAAAATACGAGGAGCATGAAAATGTCTGAAAAATAGGAGGAGCATGAAAAGGTCTGAAAAATGGGACTTAGCATGAAAAGGCCTGGAAAATAGGAGGAGCATGAAAAGCTCTGAAAAATACGAGGAGAATGAAAAGGTCTGAAAAATAGGAAGAGCATGGAAAGGTCTGAAAAATACGAGGAGCATGGAAAGGTCTGAAAAATAGGAGGAGCATGAAAAGGAGTGAAAAACGTGAGGAGCATGAAAAGGTCTGAAAAATATGAAGAGCATGAAAAAATGTCAAAAATATGAGGAGCATGAAATGGTCTGAAAAATATTTAGAGCATGAAAAGGTGTCAAAAATATGAGGAGCATGAAAAGCTGTGAAAAATATGAAGAGAATGAAAAGGTGTCAAGAATATGAGGAGCATGTAAAGGTGTGAAATATATGAGGTGCATGAAATGGTCTAAAATATATGAGGAGCATGAAACGGTCTGAAAAATATGAGTAGAATGAAAAGGTGTCCAAAATATGAGGAGCATGAAACGGTGTGAAAAATATGAACAGCATGAATAGGTGTGAAAATATGAGGATCATGTAAAGGCGTGAAAAATATGAGGAGCATGAAATGGTCTGAAAAATATGAGGAGCATGAAAAACTGTCAAAAATATGAGGAGCATGAAAAGTTGTGAAACATTTGACGAGCATGAAGAGGACTGAAAAATACAAGGAGCATGAAAAGGTCTGAAAAATACGAGGAGCATGAAATGGTCTTAAAAATACGAGGAGCATGAAAAGGTCGGAAAAATATGAAGAGCATGAAAATGTGTTAAAAATATGAGGAGCATCAAAAGGTGTCAAAAATATTAAGAGCATGAAAAGGTCTCAAAATTATGAGGAGCATGTAAAGGTGTGAAAAATATGAGGAGCATGAATGGTGTGAAAAATATGAGGAGCATGAAAAGGTGTGAACAATACGAAGGGCATGAAAAGGTCTGAAAAATACGAAGAGCCTGAAAAGGTCTGAAAAACCAGAAGAGCATCAAAAGGTGTGAAAAAAACGGAGAGCTTGAAAAGGTGTGACAAATACGAAGAGCATGAAAAATTGTGAAAAATACCAGTAGCATGAAAACTCTGAAAAATACGAGGAGCATGAAAAGGTATGAAAAATTCGAGGAGCATGAAAATGTCTGAAAAATATGAGGAGCATGAAAAGGTCTGAAAAATAGGAGGAGCAAGAAAAGGTCTGAAAAATACGAGGAGCATGAAAAGGTCTGAAAATTTCGAGGAGCATGAAAATGTCTGAAAAATATGAAGAACATGAAACGGTGTGAAAAATATGAAAAGCATGAAATGGTCTGAAATATATGAGGAGCATGAAACAGTCTGAAATATATGAGGAGCATGAAAAGCTGTCAAAAATATGAGGAGCATTAAATGCTGTGAAAAAAAAGAAGAGCATGAAAACGTGTGAAAAATATGCAGAGCATGAAAAGGTCTGAAAAATAAGAAGAGCATGAAAAGCTGTGAAAAGTATGAGGAGCATCAAAAGGTGTGAAAAATATGAAGAGCATGAAAAGGTGTCAAATATATGTGGAGCATGTAAAGGTGTAAAAATATGAGGGGCATGAAACGGTCCAAAAATATGAGGAGGATGAAAACTGTGAAAAATACGAACAGCATGAAAAGGTGTGAAAAATATAAGGAGCCTCAAAAGGTGTGAAAAATATGAGGAGCATAAAACTATATGAAAAATATGAGGAGCATGAAACGGTGTGAAATATACGAGGAGCATGAAAAAGTGTGAAAAATACGAGGATCATGAAAAGGTGTGAAAAATACGAGGAGCATGAAAATGTCTGAAAAATAGGAGGAGCATGAAAAGATCTGAAAAATACGAGGAGAATGAAAAGGTCTGAAAAATAGGAGGAGCATGGAAAGGTCTGAAAAATACGAGGACCATGGAAAGGTCTGAAAAATAGGAGGAGCATGAAAAGTTGTGAAAAATATGAGGAGCAGGAAAGGTCTGAAAAATATGAAGAGCATGAAAAAATGTCAAAAATATGAGGAGCATGAAATGGTCTGAAAAATATTTAGAGCATGAAAAGGTGTCAAAGATATGAGGAGCATGAAAAGCTGTGAAAAATATAAAGAGCATGAAAAGGTGTCAAAAATATGAGGAGCATGTAAAGGTGTGAAATATATGAGGAGCATGAAATGGTCTGAAATGTATGAGGAGCATGAAAAGGTCTGAAAAATACGAGGAGCATGAAACTGTATGAAAAACATGAGGAGCATGAAACGGTGTTAAAAATATGAAGAGCATGAACATGTCTGAAATATTCAAGGAGCATGAAAAGTTCTCAAAAATACGAGGAGCATGAAAAGGTCTGAAAATTACGAGGAGCATGAAACTGTATGAAAAACTTGAGGAGCATGAAACGGTGTTAAAAATATGAAGAGCATGAACATGTCTGAAATATACAAGGAGCATGAAAAGGTCTCAAAAATACGAGGAGCATGAAAAGGTCTGAAAAATATGAAGAGTATGAAAAGGTGTCAAAAATATGAGAAGCATGTAAAGGTGTGAAAAATATGAGGGGCATGAATCTGTATGAAAAATATGCAGAGCATGAAATGGTGTGAAAAATATGAAGAGCAAGAAAGGTGTGATAAATATAAGGAGTATGCAAAGGTCTGAAAAATACGAGGAGCATGAAAAGGTCTGAAAAATACAAGGAGTATAAAATGGTCTAAAAAATACAAGGAGCATGAAAAGGTCTGAATAATACGAGAGCATTAAAAGGTCTGAAAAATACGAGGAGCATGAAAAGGTGTCAAAAATATGAAGAGCATGAAAAGGTGTCAAAATATCAGTAGCGGGTAAAGGTGTGAAAAACAGGAGCATGAAACTGTCTGAAAAATATGAGGAGCATGAAACTGTCTGAAAAATATGAGGAGCATGAAAAACTGTCAACAATATGAGGAGCATGAAACAGTGAGAAAAATATGAAGAGCATGAAAAGGTGTGAAAAATACGAGGAGCCTGAAACGGTGTGAAAAATACGAGGAGCATGAAAAGGTGTGAAAAATACGAAGAGCATGAAAAGGCCTGAAAAACAGGAGGAGCATGAAAATGTCTGAAAAATAGGAGGAGCATGAAAAGGTCTGAAAAATAGGAGGATCATGAAAAGGCCTGGAAAATAGGAGGACCATGAAAAGCTCTGAAAAATACGAGGAGCATGAAAAGGTCTGAAAAATAGGAGGAGCATGAAAAGGTCCGCAAAATACGAGGAGCATGGATAGGTCTGAAAAAAACGAGGGGCAGGAAAAGGTCTCAAAAATACTAGGAGCATGAAAAGGTGTGAAACAAACGAGGAGCATGAAAAGGTCTGAAAAATAAGAAGAGCATAAAAAGCTGTCAAAAGTATGAGGAGCATCAAAAGGTATGAAAAATAGGAAGAGCATGAAAAGGTGTCAAATATATGTGGAGCATGTAAAGGTGTGAAAAATATGAGGAGCATGAAACGGTCCGAAAAATATGAGGAGCATGAAAACTGTGAAAAATACGAAGAGCATGAAAAGGTGTGAAAAATATAAGGAGCATCAAAAGGTGTGAAAAATATGAGGAGCATGAAACTGTATGAAAAATATGAGGAGCATGAAACGATGTGAAAAATATGAAGAGCATGAAAAAGTCTCAAAAATACGAGGAGCATGAAGGTCTCAAAAATACGAGGAGCGTGAAAATGTCTGAAAAATACGAGGAGCATGAAAAGGTCTAAAAAAAACGAGGGGTAGGAAAAGGTCTCAAAAATACGAGGAGCATGAAAAGGTCTGAAAAATACGAGGAGCATGAAAAGGTCTGAAAAATACGAGGAGCATGAAACTGTTTGAAAAATATGAGGAGCATGAAACGGTGTGAAAAATATGAAGAGCATGAAAATGTCTGAAATATACGAGGAGCATGAAAAGGTCTCAAAAATACGAGGAGCATGAAAAGGTCTGAAAAATACGAGGAGCATGAAACTGTATGAAAATATGAGGAGCATGAAACGGTGTGAAAAATATGAAGAGCATGAAAATGTCTGAAAAATACAAGGAGCAGAAAAGGTCTCAAAAATACAAGGAGCATGAAAAGGTCTAAAAAATATGAAGAGTATGAAAAGGTGTCAAAAATATGAGAAACATGTAAAGGTGTGAAAAATATGAGGAGCATGAATCTGTATGAAAAATATGCGGAGCATGAAATGGTGTGAAAAATATGAAGAGCAAGAAAAAGTGTGAAAAATACGAGGAGCATGAAAAGGTCTGAAAAACACGAGGAGCATGAAAAGGTGTGAAACATACAACGAGTATGAAGAGGACTGAAAAAAACAAGGAGCATGAAAAGGTCTGAAAAATATGAGGAGCATGAAATGATCTTAAAAATACGAGGAGCATGAAAAGGTCTGAAAAATATGAAGAGCATGAAAAGGACTCAAAAATATGAGGAGCATGTAAAGGTGTGAAAAATATGAGGATCATGAAACTGTATGAAAAATATGAGTAGTATGAAACGCTGTGAAAAACAAGAAGAGCATGAAAAGCTGAGAAAAATATCAAGAGCATGAAAAGTCTGAAAAATATGAAGAGCATGAAAAGGTGTGAACAATACGACGGGCATGAAAAGGTGTGAAAAATACGAAGAGCCTGAAAAGGTGTGAAAAACCAGAAGAGCATCAAAAGGTATGAAAAAAACGAAGAGCTTGAAAAGGTGTGACAAATACGAAGAGCATGAAAAATTGTGAAAAATACGAGTAGCATGAAACGGTGTGGAAAATATGAGGAGCATGAAACGGTGTGAAAAATATGAAGAGCATGAAATGGTGTGAAAAATATGAGAAGCTTGAAACGGTATGAAAAATACAAGGAGTATGAAAAGGTTTGAAAAACACGAGGAGCATGGAAAGGTGTGAAAAATACGAGGAATATGAAAAGGTATGAAAAATAAGAAGAGCATGAAAAGGTGTCAAAAATATTTGGGGCATGAAACTGTTTGAAACTTATGAGGAGCATGAAACGGAGTGAAAAATATGAGGAGCATGAAAAGGTGTGAAAAATACGAGGAGCATGAAAAGGTGTGAAAATTACGAGGAGCATGAATACGCCTGAAAAACAGGAGGAGCATGAAAATGTCTGAAAAATAGGAGGAGCATGAAAAGGCCTGCAAAATAGGAGGAGCATGAAAAGCTCTGAAAAATACGATGAGCATGAAAAGGTCTGAAAAATAGGAGGAGCATGAAAAGGTCTGAAAAATACGAGGAGCATGGAAACGTCTGAAAAATTGGAGGAGCATGAAAAGGTGTGAAAAATAGGAGGAGCAAAAAAAGTTGTGAAAAATATGAAGAGCATGAAAAGGTGTGAAACATACGAGGAGCATGTAAAGGTGTGAAATATACGAGGAGCATGAAAAAGTGTGAAAAATACGAGGAGCATGAAAAGATGTGAAAAATTGAACGGGCATGGAAAGGTCTGAAAAATACAAGGAGCATGAAAAGATCTGAAAAATACAAGGAGCATGAAAAGGTCTGAAAAATATGAAGAGTCTGAAAAGGTGTCAAAAATATGAGGAGCAACAAAAGATGTGAAAATACGAAGAGCATGAAAAGGTTTGAAAAATACTAGGAGCATGAAAGGTTCAGAAAAATACGAGGAGCATGTAAAGGTCTGAAAAATACGAGGAGCATGAAAATGTCTGAAAAATACGAGGAGTATGAAAAGGTCTCAAAAATATGAGGAGCATGAAAAGGTCTGAAAAATAGGAAGAGCATGAAAGGGTGTCAAAAATATGAGGAACATTAAAAGGTGTGAAAAATATGAAGAACATGAAAAAGTGTCAAAAATATTTGTAGCATGTAAAGGTGTCAAAAATATGAACAGCATGAAAAGGTGTCAAAGATATGAGTAGCATGTAAAGGTGTCAAAAATATGAAGATCATGAAAAGGTGTGAAAAATATGAGTAGCATGTAAAAGTATGAAAGATAAGAGGAGCATGAATCTGTATGAAAAATATGAGGAGCATGAAAAGGTGTGAAAAATATGTAGAGCATGAAAAGTTGTAAAAAATATGAGCAGCATGAAAAGGTATGAAAAATATGAAGAGCATGAAAAGGTGTCAAAAACATGAGGATCATGTAACGGTGTGAAAAATATGAGGAGCATGAATCTGTATGAAAAATATGAGGAGCATGAAAAGGTCTGAAAAATACGAGGAGCATGAAAAGTCTGAAAAATATGTAGAGCAGGAAAAGGTGTCAAAAATATGAGCAGCATGAAAAGGTATGAAAAATATGAAGAGCATGAAAAGGTGTCAAAGACATGAGGATCATGTAACGGTGTGAAAAACATGAGGAGCATGAATCTGTATGAAATATATGAGGAGCATGAAACGGTGTGAAAAATATGAAGAGCATGAAAAGTGTGAAATATATGAGGAGCAAGAAAAGCTGAGAAAAATAAGAGGAGCATGAAATGGTCTGAAAAAATATGAGGAGCATGAAACGGTCTGACATATATGAGGAGCAAGAAACGGTCTGAAGAATATGAGGAGCATGAAAAGGTGTGAAAAATATGAGCAGCATGAAACAGTGTGAAAAATATGAAGATCATGAAATGGTGTGAAAAATACGAAGAGCATGAAAAGGTGTGAAAAACACGAAGCCCATGAAAAGGTGTGAAAAATACGAAGAGCATGAAAAGGTGTGAAAAATACAAGGAGCATGAAAAGGTCTGAAAAATACGAGGAGCATGAAAAGGTCTGAAAAATACAAGTAGCATAAAAAGGTCTGAAAAACACGAGGAGCATGAAAAGGTCTGAAAAATAACAGGAGCATGAAAAGGTCTGAAAAATATGAAGAGCATGAAAAGGTGTCAAAAATATGAGGGGCAGAAAAGGTGAGAAAAATATGAAGAGCATGAAACGGAGTCAAAAATATGAGGAGCATGTAAAGGTGTGAAAAATATGAGGATAATGAAACTGAATCAAACACGTGTTCGTTCAGCGAGGTCAGGACTCCTGCCTAGTTGCGAGGGACAACTCGGGATTCTCCTCGAGGCTTGGCAGGGCAATTGGGACGCCTCTCCAGCTGAGGCGGGAGACCAAGGGTCCCTTTCCACGTGCCACAGGAATCCTGGGACTCCTATCAAGTTTCACGAGGAGTCAGGCATCGTCTCCTTTGGAGCCCTGATCTCCGCGTACCTCTGGAGTTTTCAAAGGATGTGAGGCCTCCGGTCGCGATGAGGTGGGGAACTAGGTCTTTCTCTGTGGTCTCCACAGGGGATTCAGACATCCTTTCGTCTTGGGAGATGCAAGACGAGCCTGCATTCAAGTCACTGCAGGGATATCCGGCCTTATTTCGAGTCAGGCATCGCGGTGTCCATTCCACTTGAGGCCGCAAACTCAGCACATAGCTAGAGCTGAGAGAAGCCTCCTCTTGAGGTGCTTGTGGTAAGGTGGTATTCCTCTGGAGTCGAAGCCAGGGACTAACCTCTCATCTCGAGTTGATTTTTGGTCCACGGAGCTCTTTCGTGTTGCTACAGTGACCTCAGGATCCCTCTAGCCTTGAAACAGTGTTCTTGGGCTTTCTCTGGAGTGCCATCAATGAAATCAAGGCTCCTTTCCTGTGTGATGTGCAACACGGACTTGCTCTACACACAGTGCAGGGGAATCGGGCCTCATCTCGCGGCGAGGGGGAAGTCTCATGGTTTTTCTCGAGTTGCGGCGGGAACCTGGGGTATATTCTCGAGTTACGACGGGGATGGCCCTTCCACCCACGTGTTTGTTCAGCGACGTCAGGACTCCTGCCTAGTTGCGAGGGACAACTCGGGATTCTCCTCGAGGCTTGGCAGGGCAATTGGGACGCCTCTCCAGCTGAGGCGGGAGACCAAGGGTCCCTTTCCACGTGCCACAGGAATCCTGGGACTCCTATCAAGTTTCATGAGAAGTCAGGCATCGTCTCCTTTGGAGGCACTGATCTCCGCGTACCTCTGGAGTTTTCAAAGGATGTGAGGACTCCAGTCGCGATGAGGTGGGGAACTAGCTCTTTCTCTGTGCTCTCCAAAGGGGATTCAGTCATCGTTTCGTCTGGGGAGATGGAAGACGAGCCGGCATTCAAGTCACTGCAGGGATATCCGGCCTTATTTCGAGTCAGGGCATCCCCGTTTCCATTCTTCTTGAGGCCGCAAAATCAGGGTCCCTCTCACATACCTAGAGCTGAGAGAAGCCTCCTCTTGAGGTGCTTGTGGTAAGGAGGTATTCCTCTGGAGTTGAAGCCAGGGACTAACCTCTCATCTCGAGTTGATTTTTGGTCCACGGAGTTCTTTCGTGTTGCTACAGTGACCTCAGGATCCCTCTAGCCTTGAAACAGTGTTCTTGGGCTTTCTGTGGATTGCCATCAAGGAAATCAAGGTTCCTTTCCTGTGTGATGTGCAACACGGCATTGCTCTGCACGCAGTGCAGGGGAATCAGGCCTCATCTCGCGGCGAGGGGGAAGTCTCATGGTTTTTCTCGAGTTGCGGCGGGAACCTGGGGTATATTCTCGAGTTACGACGGGGATGGCCCTTCCACACACGTGTTTGTTCAGCCACGTCAGGACTCTTGCCTAGTTGCGAGACACAACTCGGGATTCTCCTCGAGGCTTGGCAAGGCAATTGGGACGCCTCTCCACTGAGGCGGGAGACCAAGGGTCCCTTTCCACGTGCCACAGGTATCCTGGGACTCCTATCAAGTTTCACGAGGAGTCAGGCATCGTCTCCTTTGGAGGCACTGATCTCCGCGTACCTCTGGAGTTTTCAAAGGATGTGAGGCCTCCGGTCACAATGAGGTGGGGAACTAGGTCTTTCTCTGCTGTCTCCACAAGGGGATTCAGACATCCTTTCGTCTTGGGAGATGCAAGACGAGCCTGCATTCAAGTCACTGCAGGCATATCCGGCCTTATTTCGAGTCAGGGCATCGCGGTGTCCATTCCACTTGAGGCCGCAAACTCAGGGTCCCTCTCACATACCTAGAGCTGAGAGAAGCCTCCTCTTGAGGTGCTTGTGGTAAGGTGGTATTCCTCTGGAGTCGAAACCAGGGACTAACCTCTCATCTCGAGTTGATTTTTGGTCCACGGAGCTCTTTCGTGTTGCTACAGTGACCTCAGGATCCCTCTAGCCTTGAAACAGTGTTCTTGGGGTTTCTCTGGAGTGCCATCAAGGAAATCAAGGCTCCTTTCCTGTGTGATGTGTAACACGCAATTGCTCTGCATGCAGTGCAGGGGAATTGAGTCTCATCTCGGGGCGAGGGGGAGGTCTCATGGTTTTTCTCGAGTTTCGACGGGAACCTGGGGTATATTCACGAGATACGACGGGGATGGCCCTTCCACAAACGTGATTGTTCAGCGACGTCAGGACTCCTGCCTAGTTGCGAGGGACAACTCGGGATTCTCCTCGAGGCTTGGCAGGGCAATTGGGTTGCCGCTCCAGTTGAGGCGGGTGACCAAGGGTCCCTTTCCACGTGCTACAGGAATCCAGGGACTCGTATCAAGTTTCACGAGGAGTCAGGCATCGTCTCCTTTGGAGGCACTGATCTCAGCGTACCTCTGGAATTTTCCAGGGATGTGAAGCCTCCGGTCGCGATGAGGTGGGGAACTAGGTCTTTCTCTGTGGTCTCCACAGGGGATTCAGACATCCTTTCGTCTTGGGAGATGCAAGACGAGCATGCATTGAAGTCACTGCAGGAATATCTGATTATTTGAGTCAAGGGCATCGCGGTGTCTTTCCACTTGAGGCCGCAAACTCAGGGTCCCCTCTCCACATCCTAGAAGCTGAGAGAAGCCCTCCTCTTGAGGTGCTTGTGTAAGGCCGGTATTCCTCTGGAGTTGAAGCCAGGGACTAACCTCTCATCTCGAGTTGATTTTTGGTCCACGGAGCTCTTTCGTGTTGCTACAGTGACCTCAGGATGCCTCTAGCCTTGAAACAGAGTTCTTGTGGTTTCTCTAGAGTGCCATCAAGGAAATCAAGGCTCCTTTCCTGTGTGATGTGCAACACGGCATTGCTCTGCACGCAGTGAAGGGGAATCGGGCCTCATCTCGCGGCGAGGGGGACGTCTCATGGTTTTTCTCGAGTTGCGGCGGGAACCTTGGGGTATATTCTCGAGTTACGACGGTTGCGGGAGCCTTCCCACACGTGTTTGTTCAGCGACGTCAGGTCCTCCTGCTAAGTTGTCGAGGGACAACTCGGGATTCTCCTCGAGCTTGGCAGGGATTGGGACGCCTCTCCAGCTGAGGCGGGAGACCAGGGTCCCTTTCCACGTGTCAACAGGAATCGCTGGGACTTCCTATCAAAGTTTCCATCGAGGAGTCAGGCATCGTCTCCTTGGAGGCACTGATCTCTGCGTACCTCTGGAGTTTTCAAAGGATGTAGGCCTCCGGTCGCGATGAGGTGTGGAACTAGGTCTTTCTCTGTGGTCTCCACAGGGGATTCAGACATCCTTTCGTCTTGGGAGATGCAAGACGAGCCTGCATTCCAGGTCACTGCAGGGATATCCGGCCTTATTGCGAGTCAGGGCATCGCGGTGTCCATTCCACTTTATCATGCTCCTCATATTTTTCACATCTTTTCATGCTCTTCATATTTTTCACACCTTTTCATGCTCCTCATATTTTTCACACCTTTTCAAGCTCTTCATAATTTTCACACCGTTTCATGCTCCTCATATTTTTTATACAAATTCATGCTCCTCTTATTTTTCAACCTTTACATGCTACTCATATTTTTGTCACCGTTTCATGCTCTTCATATTTTTGACACCTTTTCATGCTCCCCATATTTTTGACACTTTTTCATGCTCTACATATTTTTCCGACCTTTTCATGCTCGTCGTATTTTTCAGACGTCTTCATCTCCTCGTATTTTTCAAACCGTTTCATGCTCCTCGTATTTTTCACAACTTTACATGCTCTTTGTATTTGTCACACCTTTTCAAGCTCTTCGTATTTTTCACACCTTTTCATGCTCTTCGTGTTTTTCACACCTTTTCAGGCTCTTCGTATTTTTCACACCTTTTCATGCTCTTCATATTTTTGACACCTTATCATGCTCTTCATATTTTTCAGACCTTTTCATGCTTTTGATAATTTTCACACATTTTCCTGCTCTTCATATATTTCACACCTTTTCCTGCTCTTCGTATTTTTCACACGTTTTCATGCTCCTTATATTTTTGACACCTTTTCATGCTCTTCATATTTTTCAGACCTTTTCATGCTCCTCGTATATTTCACACCTTTTCATGCTCCTCGTATTTTTCAGAGCTTTTCATGCTCCTCGTATTTTTCAGACCTTTAAATGCTCCTCTTAATTTTCAGATCTTTTCATGCTCCCCTTTTTTTCACACCATTTCATGCTCCTCTTTTTTTTCACACCATTTCATGCTCCTCATATTTTTCATACCCTTTCATGCTCTTCATATTTTTCACACATTTTCATGCTCCTCGTATTTTACACACCTTTTCATGCTCCTCATATACTTCACACCTTTTCATGCTCCTCGTATTTTTAAGACGTTTTCATACTCCTCATAATTTTCACACCTTTTCATGCTCTTCATATTTTTCACACCGTTTCATGCTCCTCATATTTTTCATACTGATTCATGCTCCTCATATTTTTCACACCTTTACATGCTCCTCATATTTTTGACACCTTTTCATGCTCTACATATTTTTCAGACCTTTTCATGTGCCTCGTATTTTTAAGACGATTTCATGCTCCTCGTATATTCCACACCTTTTCATGCTGTTCATATTATTCACACCTTTTCATGCTTTTCATTTTTTTCAGACATTTTCATGCTATTGATATTTTTCCAAACTTTTCATGCTCTTTGTGTTTTTCACAGTGTTTCATGATCTTCCTATTTTTCACATGTTTTAATGCTGCTCATATTTTTCACACCTTATCATGCTCTTCATATTTTTCACACAATTTCATGCTCCTAATATTTTTAACACCTTTTCATGCTTCTCATATTTTTCAGACCTTTTCATGGTCCTCCTATATTTCAGAACTTTTCATGCTCCTCATTTTTTTCACACCTTATCATGCTGTTCATATTTTTCACACCATTTCATGCTCCTAATATTTTTAACACCTTTTCATGCTCCTCATATTATTCAGACCTTTTCATGCTCCTCGTATTTTTCACACCTTTTCGTTCTCCTCCAATTTTTCACACCTTTTCGTGCTCTTCATACTTTTCAGACATTTTCTTGTTCTTCATATTTTTCGCACCTTTTCAGGCTCTTCATATTTTTCAGACTTTTCATGCTCCTCGTATTTTTCAGACCTTTTCATGCTCTTCATATTTTTCACACCTTTTCAGGCCCTTCATGTTTTTCAGACCGTTTCATGCTCCTCATATATTTCAGACGATTTCATGCTCCTTGTATTTTTCACACCTTTTCATGCTCCTCATAATTTTCACACCTTTTCGTGCTTCTCATATTTTTCACACCTTTTCGTGCTCTTCGTATTTTTCAGACCTTTTCGTGCTCTTCATATTTTTGAGACCTTTTCATGCTCCTCGTATTTTTCACACCTTTTCATGCTCTTCATATTTTCACACCTTTTCTATCTCCTCAAATTTTTCAAATTTTTCATGTTCTTCATATTCTTCACACCTTTTCTAGCTCCTCATATTTTTGAGATCTATTCATGTTCCTCCTATTTTTCAGGCCTTTTCGTGCTCCTAGAATTTTTCAGACCTTTTCATGCTCCTCGTATTTTTCACACTTTTTCATGCTCCTCGTATTTTTCACACCTTTTCGTGCTCCTCCTATTTTTCACACCTTTTCGTGCTCCTTGTATTTTTCAAAATTTTTCATGCTCTTCATATTTTTCACACCTTTTCATGCTCTTCATAATATTCAGAACTTTTGTGCTCTACATATTTTTCACACCCTTTCATGCTCCTCGTGTATTTCAGACCTTTTCGTGCTCCTTGTATTTTTCACAACATTTCAAGCTCCTCATATTTTTCAGACCTTTTCATGCTCCTCGTATTTTTCAGACCTTTTCATGCTTCTCATGTTTATTACACCTTTTCATGCTCCTCAAATTTTTCAGACCGTTTCATGCTCCTCGTATTTTTCACACCTCTTCATGCTCCTCGTATTTTTCACACCTTTTCATATTTTTCACACCTTTTCAGGCTCTTCATATTTTTCACACCTTTTCTAGCTTCTCATATGTTTCAGACCTTTCCATGCTCCTCATATATTTCAGACCATTTCATTCTTCTCATGATTTTTACACCTTTTCATGCTCCGCGTATTTTTCAGACCTTTACGTGCTCTTCATATATTTCAGACATTTTCATGCTCCTCGTATTTTTCAGACCTTTACATGCTCTTCATATTTTTCACACCTTTTCATGCTCCTCGTATTTTTGACACCTTTACATGCTACTCATATCTTTGACACCTTTTCATGCTGTTCATATTTTTGACACCTTTACATGCTACAAATATTTTTGACACTTTTTCATGTTCTTCATATTTTTCACACCTTTTAATGCTCCTCATATTTTTGACACCCTTTCATGCTCTTCCTCTTTTTCAGACCTTTTCATGCTCCTCATATTTTTGAGACCTTTTCATACTCCTCGTATTTTTCAGACATTTTCATGCTCCTCGTATTTTTCAGACCTTTACATGCTCCTCGTATTTTTCTGAACCTTTCATGCTCCTAGTATTTTTCAAACCTTTTCATGCTCTTCGTATTTTCACATCTTTTGTTGCTCCTCATATTTTTGACACCTTTTCAGACTCTTCATATTTTTCAGACCTTTTCATGCTCCTTGTATTTTTCAGATCTTTTCATGCTCCTTGTATTTTTCAGACCTTTCCATGCCCGTTCAATTTTTGACATCTTTTCATGCTCCTCGTATTTTTCACACTTTTTCATGCTCCTCGTACATTTCACACCTTTACATGCTCCTCGTATGTTTCACACCTTTTCATGCTCTTCATATTTTTCACAACTTTTTGTGCTCCTCCTATTTTTCACACCTTTTCATGCTCCTCCAATTTTTCAGACGTTTCCATGCTCCTCGTATTTTTCAGACCTATTCATGCTCCTCCTATTTTTCAGACCTTTTCATGCTCATCGTATTTTTCAGAGCTTTTCATGCTCCTCCTATTTTGCAGGCCTTTTCATGCTCCTCCTATTTTTCAGACATTTTCATGCTCCTCCTGTTTTTCAGGCGTATTCATGCTCCTTGTAATTTTCACACCTTTTCATGCTCCTCATATTTTTCACTCCGTTTCATGCTCCTCATAGGTTTCAAACAGTTTCATGCCCCAAATATTTTTGACACCTTTTCATGCTCTTCTTATTTTTCATACCTTTTCATATTCCTCGTATTTTTCACACCTTTCCATGCTCCTCGTGTTTTTCAAACCTTTTCATACTCCTTGTATTTTTCATACCGTTTCAAGCTTCTCATATTTTTCACACCATTTCATGCTCTTCATATTTTTCACACCGTTTCATGCTCCTCATATTTTCCACACCGTTTCATGCTACTCGTATTTTTCACAATTTTTCATGCTCTTCGTATTTGTCACACCTTTTCAAGCTCTCCGTTTTTTTCACACCTTTTGATGCTCTTCTGGTTTTTCACACCTTTTCAGGCTCTTCGTATTTTTCAGACCTTTTCATGCCCTTCGTATTGTTCACACCTTTTCATGCTCTTCATATTTTTCAGACCTTTCATGCTCTTGATATTTTTCTCAGCTTTTCATGCTCTTCTTGTTTTTCACAACGTTTCATACCTCATATTTTTCATACAGTTTCATGCTCCTCATATTTTTTACACCTTTACATGCGCTCCTCATATTTTGAGTCCTTTTAATGCCTTTAATTTTCAACCTTTCATGCTCTCGATTTTAAGATCATTTCCATGCTCCTCATATTTTCAGACCTTTTCATGCTCCTTGTTTTCAGTCCCTCATACTCGTTGTAATGTTTACAGCCTTCTTCATCTCCTACTGTTTTTTCAGACCTTTTCCATGCTCCTCGTATTTTCACATTTTTCTGCTCTCAATTCACACCATTTCATGCCTCCGCATATTTTCATACAGATTCATGCTCCTCATATTTTTTCACACCTTACCATGTTCTCATATTTTTGACACCTTTTAACTCGTCATATTTTAAACTTTCAATTGCTCCTTGATTTTTGAGACCTTTTCGCTCTGTATTCAGACATTTTCAATGTCTCATATTTCACCACTTCATGCTCCTCATATTTTCAGACATTTCACTCCTCGTATTTTTCAGACCTTTTCATGCTCCTCGTATTTTTGAGACCTTTTCATGCTCCTCGTATATTTCAGACATTTTCATGCTCTTCATATTTTTCACACCGTTTCATGCTCCTCATATTTTTCAAACAGTTTCATGCTCCTCGTATTTTTCAGACCTTTTCATGCTCCTCGTATTTTTCAGACCTTTTCATGCTCCTCGTATTTTTGAGACCTTTTCCTACCCCTCGTTTTTTTTAGACCTTTTCATGCTCCTCGTATTTTTCAGACATTTTCACGCTCCTCGTATTTTTGAGACCTTCATGCTCCTCGTATTTTTGAGACTTTTTCATGCTCTTCATATTTTTCACATCGTTTCATGCTCCTCATATTTTTCATACAGTTTCATGCTCCTCATATTTTTCACACCTTTTGATGCTCCTTATATTTTTCACACCTTTTCATGCTCTTCGTATTTTTCACAGTTTTCATGCTCCTCATATTTTTCGGACCGTTTCATGCTCCTCATATTTTTCACACCTTTACATGCTCCACATATATTTGACACCTTTTCATGCTCTTCATATTTTTCATACCTTTTGATGCTCCTCATACTTTTGACAGCTTTTTATGCTCTTCTTATTTTTCAGACCTTTTCATGCTCCTCGTTTTTTTCACACCTTTTCATGCTCCTAGTATTTTTGAGACCTTTTCCTGCCCCTCGTTTTTTTCAGACCTATCCATGCTCCTCGTATTTTGCGGACCTTTTCATGCTCCTCCTATTTTTCAGACCTTTTCATGCTCCTCGTATTTTTCAGAGCTTTTCATGGTCCTCCTATTTTCCAGGCCTTTTCATGATCCTCCTATTTTTCAGACCTTTTCATGCTCCTCCTATTTTTCAGACATTTTCATGCTCCTCCTGTTTTTCAGGCCTTTTCATGCTCCTCGTATTTTTCACACCTTTTCATGCTCCTCGTATTTTTCACACCGTTTCAGGCTCCTCGTATTTTTCACACCTTTTCATGCTCTTCATATTTTTCTCACTGTTTCATGCTCCTCATATTGTTGACAGTTTTTCATGCTCCTCATATTTTTCAGACAGTTTCATGCTCCTCATATTTTTCAGACAGTTTCATGCTTCTATTTTTCACACCTTTACCCGCTACTCATATTTTGACACCTTTTCATGCTCTTCATATTTTTGACACCTTTTCATGCTCCTCGTATTTTTCAGACCTTTTAATGCTCTCGTATTATTCAGACCTTTTCATCCTCCTTGTATTTTTTAGACCATTTTATACTCCTTGTATTTTTCAGACCTTTTCATGCTCCTCGTATTTTTCAGACCTTTGCATACTCCTTATATTTATCACACCTTTCTTGCTCTTCATATTTTTCACACCATTTCATGCTCTGCATATTTTTCATACAGATTCATGCCCCTCATATTTTTCACACCTTTACATGCTTCTCATATTTTTGACACCTTTTCATACTCTTCATATTTTTCAGACCTTTTCATGCTCCTCGTATTTTTGAGACCTTTTCATGCTCCTTGTATATTTCAGACATGTTCATGCTCTTCATATTTTTAACACCGTTTCATGCTCCTCAAGTTTTTCATACAGTTTCATGCTCCTCGTAATTTTCAGACCTTTTCATGCTCCTCGTATTTTTGAGAACTTTTCATGCTCCTTGAATATTTCAGACATGTTCATGCTCTTCATATTTTTAACACCGTTTCATGCTCCTCATGTTTTTCATACAGTTTCATGCTCCTCGTATTTTTCAGACCTTTTCATGCTCCTCATACATTTCAGACCATTTCATGCTCCTCATATATTTCACACCTTTACATGCTCCTCATATTTTTGACACCTTTTCATGCTCTTTATATTTTTCACAGCTTTTCATGCTCCTCATATCTTTGACACCTTTTCATGCTCTAAATATTTTTCAGACCATTTCATGCTCCTCATATTTTTGACATTTTTTCATGCTCTTCATATTTTTCAGACCTTTCCTGCTCCTCATATTTTTCACAACTTTTCATGCTCCTCCTATTTTTCAGACCTTTCCATGGTCCTCGTATTTTTCAGACCTTTCCATGCTCCTCCTATTTTTCAGACCTTTTCATTCTCCTCGTATTTTTCAGATCTTTTCATGCTCCTCCTATTTTTCAGACATTTTCATGCTCCTCGTATTTTTCACACCTTTTCATGATCCTCGTATTTTTCACACTTTTTCATGCTCCTCGTATATTTCACACCGTTTCATGCTCCTCATATTTTTCATATAGTTTTATGCTCCTCATATTTTTCACACCTTTTGAGGCTCCTTATATTTTTCACACCTTTTCATGCTGTTCGTATTTTTCACAGTTTTCATCCTCCTCATATTTTTGGACCGTTTCATGCCCCTCATATTTTTACACCTTTACATGCTCCACATATATTTGACACCTTTTCATGCTCTTCATATTTTTCACACCTTTTGATGCTCCTCATACTTTTCACAGCTTTTCATGCTCTTCTTATTTTTCAGACCTTTTCATGCTCTGCATATTTTTCACACGTTTTCATGCTCTTCTTTTTTTTCACAGCATTTAATGCTCCTCATATTTTTGACAGCTTTTCATGCTCCTCATATATTTCAGACTGTTTCATGCTCCTCATATATTTCAGACCATTTCATGCTTTTCATATTTTTCACACCGTTTCATGTTCCTCATATTTTTCATACAGATTCATGCTCCTCTTATTTTTCACACCTTTACCTGCTACTCATATTTTGACACCTTTTCATGCTCCTCATATTTTTGTCACCTTTTCATGCTCCTCGTATTTTTCAGACCTTCTCATCCTCCTCATATTTTTCAGACCTTTTAATACTCTCGTATTTTTCAGACCTTTTCATGCTCCTCGTGTTTCTTAGACCATTTCATACTCTTTGTATTTTTCAGACCTTTTCATGCTCCTCGTATTTTTCAGACCTTTTCATGCTCCTCATAATTTTCAGACCTTTTCATACTCCTCGTATTTTCAGACATTTTCATGCTCCTCGTATTTTTCAGACCTATCATGCCCTTCGTGTTTTTCACACCTTTTCATGCACTTCATATTTTTCACACCGTTTCATGCTCCTCACATTTTTTATACAAATTCATGCTCCTCTTATTTTTCAACCTTTATACATGCTAATTCATATTTTTGACCCGGTTCATTCTCTTCATAATTTTTGACAACGCCTTTATCATGCTCACTCTAATATTTTGACACTTATTTCATGCTCTACATATTTCGACCTTTTCAATGCTGTGTTTTCAGACTTCTTCATTGCTCTCGTATTTTTCAGACCTTTTCATGCTCCTCGTATTTTTCACAACTTTACATGCTCTTCGTGTTTGTCACACCTTTTCAAGCTCTTCGTACTTTTCACACCTTTTCATGTTCTTCGTGTTTTTCACACCTTTTCATGCTCTTCATATTTTTCACACCTTTTCATGCTCCTCATAATTTTGAGACCTTTTCATGCTCTTAATATTTTTGACACCTTTTGATGCTCCTCATATTTTTGACACCTTTTCATGCTCCTCATATTTTTCACACCTTTTCATGCTCCTCGTATTTTTCACACCTTTTCATGCTTCTCGTATTTTGCAGACCTTTTCATGCTCTTCGTATTTCTCAATCCTTTTCATGCTCTTCGTGTTTTTCACACCTTTTCCTGCTCTTCGAATTTTTCAGGCCGTTGCAGGCTCTTGGTATTTTTCACACCTTTTCATGCTCTTCGTGTTTTTCACATCTTTTCATGCTCTTCGTATATTTCCCACCATTTCATGCTCGTCATATTTTTCACAGCTTTTCATGCTCTTCACTTTTTTCACACCATTTCATGCTCCACATATTTTTGAGTTCCTCATATTTTTGACAAAATATACCTTATTTTCATGCTCTTCATATTTTATACACCTTTTCATTCTCCTCATATTTTTGACACCTTTTCATGATGCACATATTTTTCAGACCTTTTCATGCTCCTCGTATTTTTAAGACGTTTTCATACTCCTCGTAATTTTCACACCTTTTCATGCTCTTCATATTTTTCACACCTTTACCTGCTCTTCGTATTTTTCATACAGATTCATGCTCCTCATATTTTTCACACCTTTACAAGCTCCTCATATTTTTGACACCTTTTCATGCTCTTCATATTTTTCACACCTTTTCATTCTCCTCATATTTTTGACACCTGTTCATGCTCTACATATTTTTTAGACCTTTTCATGCGCCTCGTATTTTCAAGACGTTTTCATGCTCCTCGTATTTTTCAGACTTTTAAATGCTCCTCTTAATTTTCAGATCTTTTCATACTCCTCATTTTTTCACACCATGTCATGCTCCTCTTATTTTTCACACCGTTTCATGCTCCTCATATGTTTCATACCCTTTCATGCTCTTCATATTTTTCACACATTTTCATGCTCCTCGTATTTTACACACCTTTTCATACTCCTCGTATATTTCACATGATTTCATGCTCCTCAGATTTTTCATACTGTTTCATTCTCTTCATATTTTTCACACCTCTACATGCTCCTCATATTTTTGACACCTTTTCATGCTCTTCATATATTGCAGTCCTTTTCATGCTGCTCGTATTTTTCAGACCTTTTAATGCTCCTCGTACTTCTCAGACCATTTCATGCTCCTCACATTTTTCAGACCTTGTCATGCTCCTCGTATCTTTCAGACCTTTTCATGCTCCTCGTATTTTTCAGACGTTTTCATGCTCCATTTATTTATGACACGTTTCACGCTCTTCGTATTTTTCACCCTTTTTTGCTCCTCGTATTTTTCAGCCCTTTTAATGCTGCTCGGAATTTTCACACCTTTTCATGCTCCTCGTATTTTTCACACCTTTTCATGTTCCTCGTATTTTTCACACCTTTTCATGCTCCTCGTTTTTTCAGACCATTTCATGCTCCTCGTATTTTTCACACCTTTTCATGATATTCATATTTTTCACACCGTTTCATCCTCCTCATATTTTTCATACAGATTCATGCTCCTCATATTTTTCACACCTTTACATGTTCCCCATATTTTTGACACCTTTTCATGCTCTTCATATTTTATACACCTTTTCATTCTCCTCATATTTTTGACACCTTTTCATGATGCACATATTTTTCAGAACCTTTTCAATGCTCTCGTTTTTTTAAAGACGTTTTCAATACTCTCATAATTTCAACAGCTTTTCATGCTCTTCATATTTTTCACACCGTTTCATGCTCTTCATATTTTTCATACAGATTCATGCTCCTCATATTTTCACACCTTTACATGCTCCTCATATTTTTGACACCTTTTCATGCTCTTCATATTTTTCACACCTTTTCATTCTCCTCATATTTTTGACACCTGTTCATGCTCCTACATATTTTTTAGACCTTTTCATGTGCCTCGTATTTTCAAGACGTTTTCATGCTCCTCGTATTTTTCAGACCTTTTCATGCTCCTCGTATTTTTCAGAACTTTTCATGCTGTTTGTATTTGTCACACCTTTTCAAGCTCTTCGTTTTTTTCGGACCTTTTCATGCTCTTTGTGTTTTTCACACCTTTTCAGGCTGTTCTTATTTTTAACACATTTTCATGCTCTTCGTGTTTTTCACACCTTTTCATGCTCTTCGTATTTTTCACATCTTTTCATGCTTTTTGAATTTTTCATACTTTTTCATGCTCTTCATATTCCTCAGACCTTTTCATGCTCTTCATATTTTTCAGACCTTTTCATGCTTTTTATATTTTTCACAGCTTTTCATGCTCTTTGTGTTTTTCACACCTTTTCATGCTCTCGTATTTTTCCGACATTTTAATGTTCCTCGTACTTTTCACACCTTTTCATGCTCCTAGTACTTTTCACACCTTTTCATGCTCTTCATATTTTTCACATCTTTTCATGCTTTTTGAATTTTTCATACTTTTTCATGCTCTTCATATTCCTCAGACCTTTTCATGCTCTTGATATTTTTCACACCTTTGCATGCCCTTCGTGTTTTTCACACATTTCATGCTCTTCATATTTTTTGCACCTTTTCATGCTCCTCATATTTTTCACACCTTTTCATGCTCTTCATATTTTTCACACCGTTTCATGCTCCTCATATTTTGTATACAAATTCATGCTCCTCTTATTTTTCAACCTTTACATGCTACTCATACTTTTGACACCGTTTCATGCTCTTCATATTTTTGACACCTTTTCATGCTCCCCATATTTTTGACACTTTTTCATGCTCTACATATTTTTCAGACCTTTTGATGCTCGTCGTATTTTTCAGACATCTTCATGCTCCTCGTATCTTTCAGACGTTTTCATGCTCCTCGTATTTTTACAACTTTACATGCTCTTCGTATTTGTCACACCTTTTCAAGCTCTTCGTATTTTTCACACCTTTTCATGCTCTTTGTGTTTTTCACACCGTTTCAGACTCTTCGTATTTGTCACACCTTTTCATGCTCTTCATATTTTTGACACGTTTTCATGCCTTTCATATTTTTCAGACCTTTTCATGCTCTTGATATTTTTCACAGCTTTTCATGCTCTTCGTGGTGTTCACTCTATTTCATGATCTCGTGTTTTTCAGAGTGTTTCATGCTACTCATATTTTTCACACCTTTTCATGCTCTTCATATTTTTCACACCGTTTCATCCTCCTCTAATTTTTCATACAGTTTCATGCTCCTCATATTTTTTACACCTTTACATGCTTCTCATATTTTCAACACCTTTTAATGCTCCTCATATTTTTGACACCTTATCATGCTCTTCATATTTTTCAGACCTTTTCATTCTTTTGATAATTTTCACACCTTTTCCTGCCCTTTGTATTTTTCACACTTTTTCATGCTCCTTATATTTTTGACACCTTTTCATGCTCTTCATATTTTTCAGACCTTTTCATGCTCCTCGTATTTTTCAGAGCTTTTCATGCTCCTTGTATTTTTCAGACCTTTAAATGCTCCTCTTAATTTTCAGATCTTTTCATGCTCCTCATTTTTTCACACCATTTCATGCTCCTCTTATTTTTCACACCATTTCATGCTCCTCATATTTTTCATACCCTTTCATGCTCTTCATATTTTTCACACATTTTCATGCTCCTCGTATTTTACACACCTTTTCATGCTCCTCAGATTTTTCATATAGTTTCATTCTCTTCATATTTTTCACACCTCTACATGCTCCTCATATTTTTGACACCTTTTCATGCTCTTCATATATTGCAGTCCTTTTCATGCTGCTCGTATTTTTCAGACCTTTTAATGCCCCTCGTACTTTTCAGACCATTTCATGCTCCTCATATTTTTCAGACCTTGTCATGCTCCTCGTATCTTTCAGACCTTTTCATGCTCCTCGTATTTTTCAGACGTTTTCATGCTCCATTTATTTATGACACGTTTCACGCTCTTCGTATTTTTCACCATTTTTTGCTCCTCGTATTTTTCAGCCCTTTTCATGCTGCTCGGAATTTTCACACCTTTTCATGCTCCTCGTATTTTTCACACCTTTTCATGTTCCTCGTATTTTTCACACCTTTTCATGCTCCTCGTTTTTTCAGAGCATTTCATTCTCCTCTTATTTTTCACACCTTTTCATGCTCCTCGTATTTTTCACACCTTTTCAGGCTCCTCGTATATTTCAGATCGTTTCATGCTTCTCGTATTTTGCAGACCTTTTCATGCTCTTCCTATTTTTCAAACCTTTTCATCTCTTCGGGTTTTTCACACCTTTTCCTCCTCTTCGAATTTTTCAGGCCGTTTCATGCTCTTGATATTTTTCACACCTTTTCATGCTCTTCGTGTTTTTCGCAGCTTTTCATGCTCATCGTATATTTCCCACCGTTTCATGCTCGTCATATTTTTCACACCTTTTCATGCTCTTCACTTTTTTCACACCATTTCATGCTCCACATATTTTTGACAGTTTTTCATGGCCCTCATATTTTTCAGACAGTTTCCTGCTCCTCATATTTTTCAGACCGTTTCATGCTTTTGATATTTTTCACACCTTTTCATGGTCTTCTTATTTTTCACAACTTTTCTTGCTCCTCATATTTTTGAAATCTCTTGAAGCTCTTCATATTTTTCACACCTTTTCATGCTCCTCATATTTTTCACACCTTTTCATGCTCCTCATATTTTTGACATCTTTTAATGTTCTTCATGTTTTTGACGTCTTTTCAGGCTCCTCATTTTTTGACACCTTTTCATGCTCTTCCTATTTTTCACACCGTTTCATACTCCTCATATTTTTCATACAGATTCATGCTCTTCCTATTTTTCACACCTTTAAATGCTCCTCATATTTTTGACAGGTTTTCATGCTCTTCATATTTTTCACACCATTTCATGCCCCTCGTGTATTTCAGACCATTTCATGCTCCTCGTATTTTTCAGACCCTTTCATGCTCCTCGTATTTTTCAGATCTTTTCATGCTCCTCGTATTTTCAGACCTTTTCATGCTCCTTGTATTTTTCAGACCCTTTCATGCTCCTCGTATTTTTCAGACCTTTTCATGTTCCTCGTATTTTTCACACCTTTTCTTGCTCCTCGTATTTTTCAGAACTTTTCATGCTGTTTGTATTTGTCACACCTTTTCAAGCTCTTCGTTTTTTTCGGACCTTTTCATGCTCTTCGTGTTTTTCACACCTTTTCAGCCTGTTCTTATTTTTCACACATTTTCATGCCTTTCGTGTTTTTCACACCTTTTCATGCTCTTCTTATTTTTCAGACCTTTTCATGGCTTTTATATTTTTCACAGCTTTTCATGCTCTTCGTGTTTTTCACACCTTTTCATGCTCTCGTATTTTTCAGACATTTTAATGCTCCTCCTACTTTTCACACCTTTTCATGCTCTTCGTATGTTTCACATCTTTTCATGCTTTTTGAATTTTTCATACTTTTTCATGCTCTTCATATTCCTCAGACCTTTTCATGCTCTTCATATTTTTCAGACCTTTTCATGCTTTTTATATTTTTCACAGCTTTTCATGCTCTTCGTGTTTTTCACAGCTTTTCATGCTCTCGTATTTTTCAGACATTTTAATGCTCCTCGTACTTTTCACACCTTTTCATGCTCCTAGTATTTTTCACCCCTTTTCCTGCTCTTCATATTTTTCACATCTTTTCATGCTTTTTGAATTTTTCATACTTTTTCATGCTCTGCATATTCCTCAGACCTTTTCATGCTCTTGATATTTTTCACACCTTTGCATGCCTTTCGTGTTTTTCACACATTTCATGCTCTTCATATTTTTTGCACCTTTTCATGCTCCTCATATTTTTCACACCTTTTCATGCTCTTCATATTTTTCACACCGTTTCATGCTCCTCATATTTTGTATACAAATTCATGCTCCTCTTATTTTTCAACCTTTACATGCTACTCATACTTTTGACACCGTTTCATGCTCTTCATATTTTTGACACCTTTTCATGCTCCCCATATTTTTGACACTTTTTCATGCTCTACATATTTTTCAGACCTTTTGATGCTCGTCGTATTTTTCAGACGTCTTCATGCTCCTCGTATCTTTCAGACCTTTTCATGCTCCTCGTATTTTTACAACTTTACATGCTCTTCGTATTTGTCACACCTTTTCAAGCTCTTCGTATTTTCCACACCTTTTCATGCTCTTCGTGTTTTCCACACCTTTTCAGACTCTTCGTATTTGTCACACCTTTTCATGCTCTTCATATTTTTGACACGTTTTCATGCTTTTCATATTTATCAGACCTTTTCATGCTCTTGATATTTTTCACAGCTTTCCATGCTCTTCGTGTTGTTCACTCTAT
Organism: Cervus canadensis; assembly: GCF_019320065.1. Lineage (NCBI taxonomy): Eukaryota > Metazoa > Chordata > Mammalia > Artiodactyla > Cervidae > Cervus > Cervus canadensis. The sequence goes on along the minus strand of NC_057399.1, from coordinate 65,659,182 downwards.
TTCATGATCTCGTGTTTTTCAGAGTGTTTCATGCTACTCATATTTTTCACACCTTTTCATGCTCTTCATATTTTTCACACCGTTTCATCCTCCTCTAATATTTCATACAGTTTCATGCTCCTCATATTTTTCACACCTTTACATGCTTCTCATATTTTCGACACCTTTTAATGCTCCTCATATTTTTGACACCTTATCATGCTCTTCATATTTTTCAGACCTTTTCATGCTTTTGATAATTTTCACACCTTTTCCTGCTCTTCGTATTTTTCACACCTTTACCTGCTCTTCGTATTTTTCACACTTTTTCATGCTCCTTATATTTTTGACACCGTTTCATGCTCTTCATATTTTTCAGACATTTTCATGCTCCTCGTGTTTTTCACATCTTTTCATGCTCCTCGTATTTTTCAGAGCTTTTCATGCTCCTCGTATTTTTCAGACCTTTAAATGCTCCTCTTAATTTTCAGATCTTTTCATACTCCTCATTTTTTCACACCATGTCATGCTCCTCTTATTTTTCACACCGTTTCATGCTCCTCATATGTTTCATACCCTTTCATGCTCTTCATATTTTTCACACATTTTCATGCTCCTCGTATTTTACACACCTTTTCATGCTCCTCAGATTTTTCATATAGTTTCATTCTCTTCATATTTTTCACACCTCTACATGCTCCTCATATTTTTGACACCTTTTCATGCTCTTCATATATTGCAGTCCTTTTCATGCTGCTCGTATTTTTCAGACCTTTTAATGCTCCTCGTACTTCTCAGACCATTTCATGCTCCTCACATTTTTCAGACCTTGTCATGCTCCTCGTATCTTTCAGACCTTTTCATGCTCCTCGTATTTTTCAGACGTTTTCATGCTCCATTTATTTATGACACGTTTCACGCTCTTCATATTTTTCACCCTTTTTTGCTCCTCATATTTTTCAGCCCTTTTCATGCTGCTCGGAATTTTCACACCTTTTTCATGCTCCTCTATTTTTCACAACCTTTTTCATGTTTTTCCTCGTATTTTTCACAACCTTTTCAATTGCTCCTCCGTTTTTTCAGTACATTTCATGGCTCCTCGTATTTTTCAGCATCCTATCAATGCTCCTCGGTATTTTTCACACCTTTTCAGCTCCTCGTATATTTTCAGAATCGTTTCATGGCTTTCTGCGTATTTTGGGCAAGACCTTTTCATGCTCCTCGTTTTTTTCACACCTTTTCATGCTCCTCGTTTTTTCAGACCATTTCATGCTCCTCGTATTTTTCATACCCTTTCATGCTCCTCGTATTTTTCACACCTTTTAATGCTCCTCATATTTTTCCGACCTTTTCATGCTCCTCGTGTATTTCACACCTTTTCATGCTCCTCATATTTTTCAGAGCTTTTCATGCTCCTCGTATTTTTCAGACCTTTTAATGCTCCTCTTAATTTTCAGATCTTTTCATGCTCCTCTTATTTTTCACACCGTTTCATGCTCCTCATATGTTTCATACCCTTTCATGCTCTTCATATTTTTCACACATTTTCATGCTCCTCGTATTTTACACACCTTTTCATGCTCCTCGTATATTTCACACCATTTCATGCTCCTCAGATTTTTCATACTATTTCATTCTCTTCATATTTTTCACACCTCTACATGCTCCTCATATTTTTGACACCTTTTCATGCTCTTCATATATTGCAGTCCTTTTCATGCTGCTCGTATTTTCAGACCTTTTAATGCTCCTCGTACTTTTCAGACCATTTCATGCTCCTCATATTTTTCAGACCTTGTCATGCTCCTCGTATCTTTCCGACCTTTTCATGCTCCTCGTATTTTTCAGACGTTTTCATGCTCCATTTATTTATGACACGTTTCACGCTCTTCATATTTTTCACCCTTTTTTGCTTCTCATATTTTTCAGCCCTTTTCATGCTGCTCGGAATTTTCACACCTTTTCATGCTCCTCGTATTTTTCACACCTTTTCATGTTCCTCGTATTTTTCACACCTTTTCATGCTGCTCGTTTTTTCAGACCATTTCATGCTCCTCGTATTTTTCACACCTTTTCATGCTCCTCGTATTTTTCACACCTTTTCAGGCTCCTCGTATATTTCAGATCGTTTCATGCTTCTCGTATTTTGCAGACCTTTTCATGCTCTTCCTATTTTTCAAACCTTTTCATCTCTTCGGGTTTTTCACACCTTTTCCTCCTCTTCGAATTTTTCAGGCCGTTTCATGCTCTTGATATTTTTCACACCTTTTCATGCTCTTCGTGTTTTTCGCAGCTTTTCATGCTCATCGTATATTTCCCACCGTTTCATGCTCGTCATATTTTTCACACCTTTTCATGCTCTTCACTTTTTTCACACCATTTCATGCTCCACATATTTTTGACAGTTTTTCATGGCCCTCATATTTTTCAGACAGTTTCCTGCTCCTCATATTTTTCAGACCGTTTCATGCTCTTGATATTTTTCACACCTTTTCATGGTCTTCATATTTTTCACACCGTTTCATACCCCTAGTGTATTTCAGACTATTTAATGCTCCTCGTATATTTCAGACCCTTTCATGCTCCTCGTATTTTTCAGATCTTTTCATGCTCCTCGTATTTTTCAGACCTTTTCATGCTCCTCGTATTTTTCAGACCCTTTCATGCTCCTCGTATTTTTCAGACCTTTTCATGCTCCTCGTATTTTTCACACCTTTTCATGCTCCTCGTATTTTTCAGAACTTTTCATGCTGTTTGTATTTGTCACACCTTTTCAAGCTGTTCGTTTTTTTTGGACCTTTTCATGCTCTTCGTGTTTTTCACACCTTTTCAGGCTGTTCTTTTTTTTCACACATTTTCATGCTCTTCGTGTTATTCACACCTTTTCATGCTCTCGTATTTTTCAGACCTTATCAAACTCCTCATATTTTTCACACCTTTTCATGATATTCATATTTTTCACACCGTTTCATCCTCCTCATATTTTTCATACAGATTTATGCTCCTCATATTTTTCACACCTTTACATGTTCCTCATATTTTTGACACCTTTTCATGCTCTTCATATTTTATACACCTTTTCATTCTCCTCATATTTTTGACACCTTTTCATGATGCACATATTTTTCAGACCTTTTCATGCTCCTCGTATTTTTAAGACGTTTTCATACTCCTCATAATTTTCACACCTTTTCATGATATTCATATTTTTCACACCGTTTCATCCTCCTCATATTTTTCATACAGATTCATGCTCCTCATATTTTTCACACCTTTACATGCTCCTCATATTTTTGACACCTTTTCATGCTCTTCATATTTTACACACCTTTTCATTCTCCTCATATTTTTGACACCTTTTCATGCTCCACATATTTTTCAGACCTTTTCATGCTCCTCGTATTTTTAAGACGATTTCATACTCCTCATAATTTTCACACCTTTTCATGCTCTTCATATTTTTCACACCGTTTCATGCTCCTCATATTTTTCTTACAGATTCATGCTCCTCATATTTTTCACACCTTTACATGTTCCTCATATTTTTGACACCTTTTCATGCTCTTCATATTTTTCACACCTTTTCATTCTCCTCATATTTTTGACACCTGTTCATGCTCTACATATTTTTTAGACCTTTTCATGCGCCTCGTATTTTTAAGACGTTTTCATGCTCCTCGTATTTTTCAGACCTTTTCATGCTCCACGTACTTTTCACTTTTTCATGCTATTCATATTTTTCACACCTTTTCATGCTCCTCGTATTTTTCACAACGTTTCATGCTCCTCATATTTTTCACAACTTTTCATGCTCTTCGTATTGGTCACACCTTTTCAAGCTCTTCTTATTTTCCACACTTTTACATGCTCTGCATGTTTTTCACACCTTTTCATGCTCTTCTTATTTTTCACATTTTTTCATGCTCTTCATATTTTTCACACCTTTTCTTGCTCTTCATATTTTTCAGACCTTTTCATGCTTTTTATATTTTTCACAGCTTTTCATGCTCTTCGTGTTTTTCACACCTTTTCATGCTCTCGTATTTTTCAGACATTTTAATGCTCCTCGTACTTTTCACAGCTTTTCATGCTCCTAGTATTTTTCACACCTTTTCATGCTCTTCGTATTTTTCACACCTTTTCCTGCTCTTCGTATTTTTCACACCTTTTCATGCTCCTTATATTTTTGACACCTTTTAATGCTCCTCATATTTTTCCGACCTTTTCATGCTCCTGGTGTATTTCACACCTTTTCATGCTCCTCATATTTTTCAGAGCTTTTCATGCTCCTCGTATTTTTCAGACCTTTTAATGCTCCTCTTAATTTTCAGATCTTTTCAAAAATATGAGGAGCATGAATCTGGATGAAAAATATGTGGAGTATGAAACGGTGTGAACAATAGGAAGAGCATGAAAAGGTCTGAAAAATACGAGGAGCATGAAAAGGTCTGAAAAATATGAAGAGCCTGAAAAGGTGTGAAAAATAGGAAGAGCATGAAAAGGTGTGAAAAATACGAGGAGCATGAAGAGGTGTGAAAAATACGAGGAGCATGAAATGGTCCGAAAAATTTGAGGAGCATGAAAAGGTGTAATAAACACGAGAAGCATGAAAAGGTCTGAAAAATACGAGGAGCATGAAAAGGTCTGAAAAATATGAGGAGCTAGAAAAGTTGTGAAAAATACGAGGAGCACGAAAAGGTCTGAAATATACGAGGAGCATGAAAGGGTGTGAAAAATATGAAGAGCACAAAAGTTCTGAAAAATATGAAGAGCATGAAAAGGTGTGAAAAATTTGAAGAGCATGAAAAATTTTGAAAAATACAAGGAGCACAAAAAGGTCTGAAATACACGAGGTGCATGAAAGGGTGTGAAAAATATGAAGAGCATGAAAAATTTTGAAAAATACAAGGAGCACGAAAAGGTGTGAAAAATAGGAGTAGCATGAAAAGGTATGAAAAATACGAGGATCATGAAAAGTTGTGAAAAATATGAGGAGCATGAAAAGATGTGAAAAATACGAGGAGCACAAAAAAGGTGTGAAAAATACAAGGAGCATGAAAATGTGTGAAAAATACGAGGAGCATGAAGAGGTGTGAAAAATACGAGGAGCATGAAAAGGTCTGAAAAATTCGAAGAGCATGAAAACGCCTGAAAAATAGGTAGAGCATGAAAAGGTGTGAAAAATATGAGAAGCACGAAAAGGTGTGAAAATTATGAGGAGCATGAAAAGGTGTGAAAAATACGACGAGCATGAAAAGCTGTGAAAATTAGGAAGAGCATGAAAAAGTGTTAAAATTATGAAGAGCATGAAAAGGTGTGAAAAATACAAAGAGCATGAAAAGGTGTGAAAAATATGAAGAGAATGAAAAGGTCTGAAAAATACGAGGAGCCTGAAAAGGTCATAAAAATATTAGCATGAAAAGTTGTCTAAAACATGAGGAGCATGAAAAGGTGTGAAAAATTAGAGGAGCATGAAATGGACTGAAAAATACGAGGTGCATGAAATGGTCAGAAAAATATGAGGAGCATGAATAGGTGTCAAAAATATGAGAAGTATGAAATGGTGTGAAAATATGAAGAGCATGAAACAGACTGAAAAATACGAGGAGCATGAAAAGGTGTCAAAAATATGAGGAACAAGTAAAGGTATGAAAAATATGAGGAGCATGAATCTGGATGAAAAATATGTGGAGTATGAAACGGTGTGAACAATAGGAAGAGCATGAAAAGGTCTGAAAAATACGAGGAGCATGAAAAGGTCTGAAAAATATGAAGAGCCTGAAAAGGTGTGAAAAATAGGAAGAGCATGAAAAGGTGTGAAAAATACGAGGAGCATGAAGAGGTGTGAAAAATACGAGGAGCATGAAACGGTCCGAAAAATTTGAGGAGCATGAAAAGGTGTAATAAACACGAGAAGCATGAAAAGGTCTGAAAAATACGAGGAGCCTGAAAAGGTCTGAAAAATATGAACAGCCTGAAAAGGTGTGAAAAATATGAAGAACAAGAAAATGTCTGAAAAGTATGAAGAGCCCGAAAAGGTGTGACAAATAGGAGGAGAACGAAAAGGTGTGAAAAATACGAGGAGCATGAAAAGGTGTGACAAATACGAGGAGCATGAAAAGGTGTCAAAAATACGAGGAGCATGAAAAGGTGTGAAAAATACGAGGAGTATGAAAAGGTCTGAAAGATATGAGGAACATGAAAAGGTGTGAAAAATTAGAGGAGCATGAATCGGTCTGAAAAATATGAAGAGCCCAAAAATGTCTGAAAAATATGAAGAGTACGAAAAGGTGTGAAAAATATGAAGAGCCTGAAAAGTTTGAAAAATATGAAGAGCTTGAAATGGTCTGTAAAATATGAAGAGCACGAAAAAGTGTGAAAAATATGAAGAGCACGAAAAGATCTGAAAAATATGAGGACCACGAAAAGGTGTGAAAAATGCAAGGAGCACGAAAAGGTGTGAAAAATACGAGTAGCATGTAAAGGTTGAAAAATAAGAGGAGCATGAATTTGTATAAAAAATATGAGGAGCATGAAACGGTGTGAAAAATATGAAGAGCATGAAAAGGTGTCAAAAATATGAGAAGCATGAAAAGGTGTGAAAAATATGAAGAGCATGTAAAGGTCTGGAAAATACGAGGAGCATGAAAATGTCTGAAATATATGAAGAGCACGTAAAGGTCTGAAAAATACGCGGAGCATGAAAAGGTGTAAAAATCATGAGAAGAATGAAATGGTCTGAAATATATGAGGAGCATGGAAAGGTCTGAAACATATGAGAAGCTAGAAAAGGTGTGAAAAATATGAAGAGCCTGAAAAGGTGTGAAAAATATGAAAAGGTGTGAAAAATACGAGGAGCATGAAGAGGTGTGAAAAATACGAGGAGCATGAAACGGTCTGAAAAATTTGAGGAGCATGAAAAGGTGTAATAAACATGAGAAGCATGAAAAGGTCTGAAAAATACGAGGAGCATGAAAAGGTCTGAAAAATATGAGGAGCTTGAAATGTTGTGAAAAATACAAGGAGCACGAAAAGGTCTGAAATACACGAGGAGCATGAAAGGGTGTGAAAAATATGTAGAGCACAAAAGTTCTGAATATTATGAAGAGCATGAAAAGGTGTGAAAAATATGAAGAGCATGAAAAATTTTGAAAAATACAAGGAGCACGAAAAGGTGTGAAAAATAGGAGGAGCACGAAAAGGTGTGAAAAATACGAGGAGCATGAAAAAGTGTGAAAAATACGAGGAGCATGAAAAGGTCTGAAAAATTCTAGGAGCACGAAAAGGCCTGAAAAATAGGAGGAACATGAATAGATCTCAAAAATATGAGGAGCTAGAAAACGTGTGAAGAATATGAAGAACATGAAAAATTTGAAAAATTTGAGGAGATAGAAAAGGTGTGAAAATATGAAGAGCATGAAAAGGTGTGAAAAATACGAGGAGCATGAAAAGGTCTCAAAAATATGAAGAGCACGAAAAGGTCTGAAAAATACGAAGAGCACGAAAAGGTGTGAAAAATATGAGAAGCACGAAAAGGTGTGAAAATTATGAGGAGCATGAAAAGGTGTGAAAAATACAAGGAGCATGAAATGGTCTGAAATATATGAGGAGCATGAAAAGGTCTGAAAAACATGAAGGGCCTGAAAAGCTGTGAAAAATATGAAGAGCATGAAAAGGTCTGAAAAATACGAGGAGCATGAAAAGTCTGAAAAATATGAAGAGTCTGAAAAGGTGTGAAAAATATGAAGAACAAGAAAATGTCTGAAAAGTATGAAGAGCACGAAAAGGTGTGAAAAATTGGAGGAGAACGAAAAGGTGTGAAAAATACGAGGAGCATGAAAAGGTCTGAATAATATGAGGAGCATGAAAAGGTGTTAAAAATATTAGGAGCATGAAATGATGTGAAAAATATGAAGAGCATGATAAGGTGTGAAAAATATGAGGAGCATGAAACGGTCTGAAAAAAATGAGGAGCATGAAAAGTTCTGAAATATAGGAGGACCATGAAAAGGTCTGAAAAATATGAGAAGCATGAAAAGGTGTTAAAAATATTAGGAGCATGAAATTGTGTGAAAAATATGAAGAGCATGATAAGGTGTGAAAAATATGAGCAGCATTAAAACATGTGAAAAATAGGAAGATCATGAAACACTGTGAAAAACACAAAGAGCATGAAAAGTTTGGAAAAATATCAATAGCATGAAAATGTCTGAAAAAAATGAAAAGCATGAAAAGGTGTGAATAATATGAACAGCATGAAAAGGTGTGGAATATACGAGGAGCATGAAATCGTCTTAAAAATACGAGGCACATGAAAAGGTCTGAAAAATATGTAGAGCATGAAAAGGTGTCAAAAATATGAGGAGCATGAAAAGGTGTGAAAAATATGAGGAGCATGAATCAGTATGAAAAATATGAGGAGCATGAAAACGGTGTGAAAAATATGAAGAGCATGAAAAGGTGTGAAATTATGAGGAGTATGAAAACGTCTTAAAAATACGAGGAGCATGAAAAGGTGTGAAGTATATGAGGAGCATGAAAGGTGTGTAAAAATAGGAGGAGCATGAAAATGTGTGAAAAATATGAAGAGCATAAAAGGGTATGAAAAATATGAGGAGCGTGAAATGGTGTGAAAAATAAGAGGAGCATGAAATGGTGTGAAAAAATGAGGAGCATGAAAAGATCTGAAAATTAAGAGGAGCATTTAAAGGTCAGAAAAATACAAGGAGCAAGAAAAGCTCTGAAATATACGAGGAGCATGAAAAGGTGTGAAATATACGAGGAGCATGAAAAGGTCTGAAAAATATGAAGAGCATGAAAAGGTGTCAAAAATATAAGGAGCATGAAAACGTGTGAAAAATACGAAGAGCAGGAAAAGGTGTGAAATATATGAAGAGCAGGAAAATGTGTGAAAATTATCAAAAGCATGAAAAGGTCTGAAAAATATGAAGAGCATGATAAGGTGTCAAAAATATGAAGAGCATGAAAAGGTGTGAAAAATACGAAGAGCCTGGAAAGGTGTGAAAAACACGAAGAGCATGAAAAGGTGTGAAAAATACGAAGAGCTTGAAAAGCTGTGACAAATACAAAGAGCATGTAAAGTTGTGAAAAATATGAGGAGCATGAAAATGTCTGAAAAATACGAGGAGCATGAAGACGTCTGAAAAATACGACGAGCATGAAAAGGTCTGAAAAATATGTAGAGCATGAAAAAGTGTCAAAAATATGGGGAGCATGAAAAGGTGTCAAAATATGAAGAGCATGAAACGGTGTCAAAAATATGAGTAGCATGTAAAGGTTGAAAAATAAGAGGAGCATGAATTTGTATAAAATATGAGGAGCATGAAACGGTGTGAAAAATATGAAGACCATGAAAAGTTGTGAAAAATATGAGGAAGCATGAAAGGTGTAAAATATGAAGAGAAATGAAAAGATGTTGAAAAATTGAGGAGCATGAAAGGGTGTGAAAAATATGAAAGGAAGCAATGAAAAGGTGTGAAAAATATGTAGGAGCATGAAAGGTGTTGAAAAATATGAAGAGCATGAAAAGGTGTAAAAATAAGAGGAGCATGAAAAGGTGTGAAAAATATAGGAGCATGAAAAGGTTGTGGAAAAATATGAAGAGCTTCAAAAGAATTCAAAAATATGAGGAGCATGAAAAGTTGTGAAAAATATGAAGACCATGAAAAGGTGTGAAAAATATCAAGAGCATGAAACGGTCTGAAAAATATGAGGAGCAGGAAACTGTCTGAAAAATATGAGGGGCATGAAAAACTGTCAAAAATATGTGGAGCATGAAATGGTGTGAAAAAAGTGAAGAGCATGAAAAGGTGTGAAAAATATGACGAGCATGAAATGGTGGGAAATATACGAAGAGCATGAAAAGATGTGAAAAACACGAAGAGCATGAAAAGGTGTGAAAAATACCAAGAGCCTGCAACGGCCTGAAAAATTCGAAGAGCAGGAAAAGGTGTGAAAAACACGAAGAGCATGAAAAGGATTGAGAAATACGAAGAGCATGAAAAGGTCTGCAAAATACGAGAAGCATGAAAAGGTCTGAAATATACGAGGAGCATGAAAAGGTGTCAAAAATATGAGGAGCATCAAAAGGTGTCAAAAATATTAAGAGCATGAAACGGTCTCAAAATTATGAGGAGCATGAAAAGGTGTGAAAAATATGAAGAGCATGAAAAGGTGTGAAAAATACGAAGAGCTTGAAAAGGTGTGACAAATATGAAGAGCATGTAAAGTTGTGAATAATACGAGGAGCATGAAAATGTCTGAAAAATACGAGCAGCATGAAGACGTCTGAAAAATACGACGAGCATGAAAAGGTCTGAAAAATATGTAGAGCATGAAAAAGTGTCAAAAATATGGGGAGCATAAAAAGGTGTCAAAAATATGAAGAGCATGAAACGGTGTCAAAAATATGAGTAGCATGTAAAGGTTGAAAAATAAGAGGAGCATGAATTTGTATAAAAAAATATGAGGAGCATGAAACGGTGTGAAAAATATGAAGTGCATGAAAAGGTGTGAAAAACACGAAGGGCATGATAGGTCTGAAAAATACGAGGAGCATGAAAATGTCTGAAAATACGAGGAGTATGAAAAGGTCTGAAAATTATGAGGAGCATGAAAAGGTCTGAAAAATACGAGGAGCATGAAAAGGTCTGAAAAATACAAAGAGTATGAAATGGTCTAAGAAACACGAGGAGCATGAAAAGGTCTGAAAAATACGAGAGTATTAAAAGGTCTGAAAAATATGAGGAGGATGAGAAGGTCTGAAAAATACGAGGAGCATGAAAAGGTGACAAAAATATGAGGAGCATGAAAAGGTGTCAAAATATGAGTAGCAGGTAAAGGTGTGAAAAATAAGAGGAGCATGAATCTGTATGAAAAATATGAGGAACCTGAAACGGTGTGAAAAATATGAAAATAATGAAATGGTCTGAAAAACATGAGGAGCATGAAACGGTCTGAAATATATGAGGAGCATAAAAGCAGTCAAAAATATGAGGAGCATTAAATGGTGTGAAAAAAATGAAGAGCATGAAAAGGTGTGGAAAATATGAAGAGCATGAAAAGGTGTGAAAAACACGAAGAGCATGAAAAGTTCTGAAAAATATGAAGAACATGAAAAGGTGTGAAAAATACGAGGATCATGAAAAAGTGTGAAAAATACGAGGAGCATGAAAAGGTGTGAAAAATACGAGGAGCATGAAAAGGTGTGAAAAATACGAGGAGCATGAAAATGTCTGAAAAATAGGAGGAGCATCAAAAGGTCTGAAAAATAGGACTTAGCATGAAAAGACCTGGAAAATAGGAGGAGCATGAAAAGCTCTGAAAAATACGAGGAGAATGAAAAGGTCTGAAAAATAGGAGGAGCATGGAAAGGTCTGAAAAATACCAGGAGCATAAAAAGGTCTGAAAAATAGGAGGAGCATGAAAAAGTGTGAAAAATATGAGGAGCATGAAAAGGTCTGAAAAATATGAAGAGCATGAAAAAATGTCAAAAATATGCAGAGCATGAAATGGTCTGAAAAATATTTAGAGCATGAAAAGCTGTCAAAAATATGAGGAGCATGAAAAGCTGTGAAAAATATGAAGAGAATGAAAAGGTGTCAAAATATGAGGAGCATGTAAAGGTGTGAAATATATGTGGAGCATGAAATGGTCGGAAATATATGAGGAGCATGAAACGGTCTGAAAAATATGAGTAGAATGAAAAGGTGTCCAAAATATGAGGAGCATGAAACGGTTTCAAATTATGAAGAGCATGACAGTGTGAAAAATATGAAGAGCTACAAAAGGTGTAAAATATATGAGGGGCAATAAAAGTGTGAGAAATTTGAGGAGCATGAAAAGGTCTGAAAAATACGAGGAGCATGAAAAGGTCTGAAAAATACGAGGAGCATGAAAAGGTCTGAAAAATACGAGGAGCATGAAAAGGTCTGAAAAAATACGAGGAGCTGAAATGGTTTAAAAATACGAGGACATGAAAAGGTCGGAAAAATATGAAGAGCATGAAAATGTGTTAAAAATATGAGGAGCATCAAAAGGTGTCAAAAATATTAAGAGCATGAAAAGGTCTCAAAATTATGAGGAGCATGTAAAGGTGTGAAAAATATGAGGAGCATGAATGGTGTGAAAAATATGAGGAGCATGAAAAGGTGTGAACAATACGAAGGGCATGAAAAGGTCTGAAAAATACGAAGAGCCTGAAAAGGTCTGAAAAACCAGAAGAGCATCAAAAGGTGTGAAAAAAACGGAGAGCTTGAAAAGGTGTGACAAATACGAAGAGCATGAAAAATTGTGAAAAATACCAGTAGCATGAAAACTCTGAAAAATACGAGGAGCATGAAAAGGTATGAAAAATTCGAGGAGCATGAAAATGTCTGAAAAATATGAGGAGCATGAAAAGGTCTGAAAAATAGGAGGAGCAAGAAAAGGTCTGAAAAATACGAGGAGCATGAAAAGGTCTGAAAATTTCGAGGAGCATGAAAATGTCTGAAAAATATGAAGAACATGAAACGGTGTGAAAAATATGAAAAGCATGAAATGGTCTGAAATATATGAGGAGCATGAAACAGTCTGAAATATATGAGGAGCATGAAAAGCTGTCAAAAATATGAGGAGCATTAAATGCTGTGAAAAAAAAGAAGAGCATGAAAACGTGTGAAAAATATGCAGAGCATGAAAAGGTCTGAAAAATAAGAAGAGCATGAAAAGCTGTGAAAAGTATGAGGAGCATCAAAAGGTGTGAAAAATATGAAGAGCATGAAAAGGTGTCAAATATATGTGGAGCATGTAAAGGTGTAAAAATATGAGGGGCATGAAACGGTCCAAAAATATGAGGAGGATGAAAACTGTGAAAAATACGAACAGCATGAAAAGGTGTGAAAAATATAAGGAGCCTCAAAAGGTGTGAAAAATATGAGGAGCATAAAACTATATGAAAAATATGAGGAGCATGAAACGGTGTGAAATATACGAGGAGCATGAAAAAGTGTGAAAAATACGAGGATCATGAAAAGGTGTGAAAAATACGAGGAGCATGAAAATGTCTGAAAAATAGGAGGAGCATGAAAAGATCTGAAAAATACGAGGAGAATGAAAAGGTCTGAAAAATAGGAGGAGCATGGAAAGGTCTGAAAAATACGAGGACCATGGAAAGGTCTGAAAAATAGGAGGAGCATGAAAAGTTGTGAAAAATATGAGGAGCAGGAAAGGTCTGAAAAATATGAAGAGCATGAAAAAATGTCAAAAATATGAGGAGCATGAAATGGTCTGAAAAATATTTAGAGCATGAAAAGGTGTCAAAGATATGAGGAGCATGAAAAGCTGTGAAAAATATAAAGAGCATGAAAAGGTGTCAAAAATATGAGGAGCATGTAAAGGTGTGAAATATATGAGGAGCATGAAATGGTCTGAAATGTATGAGGAGCATGAAAAGGTCTGAAAAATACGAGGAGCATGAAACTGTATGAAAAACATGAGGAGCATGAAACGGTGTTAAAAATATGAAGAGCATGAACATGTCTGAAATATTCAAGGAGCATGAAAAGTTCTCAAAAATACGAGGAGCATGAAAAGGTCTGAAAATTACGAGGAGCATGAAACTGTATGAAAAACTTGAGGAGCATGAAACGGTGTTAAAAATATGAAGAGCCATGAACATGTCTGAAATATACAAGGAGCATGAAAAGGTCTCAAAAATACGAGGAGCATGAAAAGGTCTGAAAAATATGAAGAGTATGAAAAGGTGTCAAAAATATGAGAAGCATGTAAAGGTGTGAAAAATATGAGGGGCATGAATCTGTATGAAAAATATGCAGAGCATGAAATGGTGTGAAAAATATGAAGAGCAAGAAAGGTGTGATAAATATAAGGAGTATGCAAAGGTCTGAAAAATACGAGGAGCATGAAAAGGTCTGAAAAATACAAGGAGTATAAAATGGTCTAAAAAATACAAGGAGCATGAAAAGGTCTGAATAATACGAGAGCATTAAAAGGTCTGAAAAATACGAGGAGCATGAAAAGGTGTCAAAAATATGAAGAGCATGAAAAGGTGTCAAAATATCAGTAGCGGGTAAAGGTGTGAAAAATAGGAGCATGAAACTGTCTGAAAAATATGAGGAGCATGAAACTGTCTGAAAAATATGAGGAGCATGAAAAACTGTCAACAATATGAGGAGCATGAAACAGTGAGAAAAATATGAAGAGCATGAAAAGGTGTGAAAAATACGAGGAGCCTGAAACGGTGTGAAAAATACGAGGAGCATGAAAAGGTGTGAAAAATACGAAGAGCATGAAAAGGCCTGAAAAACAGGAGGAGCATGAAAATGTCTGAAAAATAGGAGGAGCATGAAAAGGTCTGAAAAATAGGAGGATCATGAAAAGGCCTGGAAAATAGGAGGACCATGAAAAGCTCTGAAAAATACGAGGAGCATGAAAAGGTCTGAAAAATAGGAGGAGCATGAAAAGGTCCGCAAAATACGAGGAGCATGGATAGGTCTGAAAAAAACGAGGGGCAGGAAAAGGTCTCAAAAATACTAGGAGCATGAAAAGGTGTGAAACAAACGAGGAGCATGAAAAGGTCTGAAAAATAAGAAGAGCATAAAAAGCTGTCAAAAGTATGAGGAGCATCAAAAGGTATGAAAAATAGGAAGAGCATGAAAAGGTGTCAAATATATGTGGAGCATGTAAAGGTGTGAAAAATATGAGGAGCATGAAACGGTCCGAAAAATATGAGGAGCATGAAAACTGTGAAAAATACGAAGAGCATGAAAAGGTGTGAAAAATATAAGGAGCATCAAAAGGTGTGAAAAATATGAGGAGCATGAAACTGTATGAAAAATATGAGGAGCATGAAACGGTGTGAAAAATATGAAGAGCATGAAAAAGTCTCAAAAATACGAGGAGCATGAAGGTCTCAAAAATACGAGGAGCGTGAAAATGTCTGAAAAATACGAGGAGCATGAAAAGGTCTAAAAAAAACGAGGGGTAGGAAAAGGTCTCAAAAATACGAGGAGCATGAAAAGGTCTGAAAAATACGAGGAGCATGAAAAGGTCTGAAAAATACGAGGAGCATGAAACTGTTTGAAAAATATGAGGAGCATGAAACGGTGTGAAAAATATGAAGAGCATGAAAATGTCTGAAATATACGAGGAGCATGAAAAGGTCTCAAAAATACGAGGAGCATGAAATGCTCTCATATTTTTCACACCTTTTCAAACTCCTCATATTTTTCACAACTTTTCATTATATTCATATTTTTCACACCATTTCATCGTCCTCATATTTTTCATACAGATTCATGCTCCTCATATTTTTCACACCTTTACATGTTCCTCATATTTTTGACACCTTTTCATGCTCTTCATATTTTACACACCTTTTCATTCTCCTCATATTTTTGACACCTTTTCATGCTCCACATATTTTTCACACCTTTTCATGCTCCTCGTATTTTTCAGACATTTTCATGCTCCTCGTACTTTTCACACTTTTTCATGCTATTCATATTTTTCACATCTTTTTATGCTCCTCGTATTTTTCACAGCTTTTCATGCTCCTCGTATTTATCACAACTTTTCATGCTCTTCATATTTGTCACACCTTTTCATGCTCTTCTTATTTTCCACACTTTTACATGCTGTGCATGTTTTTCACACCTTTTCATGCTCTTCTTATTTTTCACACTTTTTCATGCTCTACATATTTTTCAGACCTTTTCATGCTCCTCGTATTTTTCACAACTTTACATGCTCTTCTTATTTGTCACACCTTTTCATGCTCTTCGTATTTTTCACACCTTTTCATGCTCTTCGTGTTTCTCACACCTTTTCATGCTCTTCGTATTTTTCACACCTTTTCATGCTCCTTATATTTTTGACACCTTTTCATGCTCTTCATATTTTTCAGACCTTTACATGCTCTTCGTATATTTCACACCTTTTCATGCTCCTGTATTTTTCAGAGCTTTTCATACTCCTCGTATTTTTCAGGCCTTTAAGTGCTACTCTTATTTTTCAGATCTTTTCATTCTCCTCATTTTTTCACACCATTTCATGTTCCTCTTATTTTTCACACCGTTTCATGCTCCTCGTATTTTTCATACCCTTTCATGCTCTTCATATTTTTCACACATTTTCATGGTCCACGTATTTTACACACCTTTTCATGCTCCTCGTATACTTCACACCATTTCATGTTCCTCAGATTTTTCATACAATTTCATTCTCCTCATATTTTTCACACCTCTACATGCTCCTCATATTTTTGACACCTTTTCATGCTCTTCATATATTGCAGTCCTTGTCATGCTCCTCGTATTTTTCAGACCTTTTCAAACTCCTCATATTTTTCAGACCTTTTCATGCTCCTCGTATTTTTCAGACGTTTTCATTCTCCATTTTTTTATCACACGTTTCATGCTCTTCGTATTTTTCACCCTTTTTTGCTCCTCGTAATTTTCAGACCTTTTCATGCTCGTCGTTTTTTCAGACCACTTCATGCTCCTCGTATTTTTCACACTTTTTCATGCTCCTGGTATATTTCAGTCCTTTTCATGCTTCTCGTATTTTGCAGACCTTTTCATGCTCTTCGTATTTTTCAAACCTTTTCATGGTCTTCATGTTTTTCACACCTTTTCCTGCTCTTCGAATTTTTCAGGCCGTTTCATGCTCTTGATAATTTTCACACCTTTTTATGCTCTTCGTGTTTTTCAAACCTTTTCATGGTCTTCGTATATTTCCCACCGTTTCATGCTCGTCATATTTTTCACACCTTTTCATGCTCTTCACTTTTTTCACACCATTTCATGCTCCACATATTTTTGACAGTTTTTCATGCCCCTCATATTTTTCAGAAAGTTTCCTGCTCCTCATATTTTTCAGACCGTTTCATGCTCTTGATATTTTTCACAGCTTTTCATGGTCTTCATATTTTTCACAACTTTTCATGCACCTCATATTTTTGAAATCTTTAGAAGCTCTTCATATTTTTCACAACTTTTTATGCTCCTCATATTTTTCACACCTTTTCATGCTCCTCCATATTTTTGACACTTTCATGCTCTTCTTATTATATTGCAGTCCTTGTCATGCCTCCTCGTATTTTTCAGAACCTTTTCAACTAACTCATATTTTTCAGACGTTTTCATGCTCCTCGTATTTTTCAGACGTTTTCATTCTCCATTTATTTATCACACGTTTCATGCTCTTCGTATTTTTCACCCTTTTTTGCTCCTCGTATTTTTCAGACCTTTTCATGCTCGTCGTTTTTCCAGACCACTTCATGCTCCTCGTATTTTTCACACTTTTTCATGCTCCTCGTATATTTCAGTCCTTTTCATGCTTGTCGTATTTTGCAGACCTTTTCATGCTCTTCGTATTTTTCAAACCTTTTCATGGTCTTCATGTTTTTCACACCTTTTCCTGCTCTTCGAATTTTTCAGGCCGTTTCATGCTCTTGATAATTTTCACACCTTTTTATGCTCTTCGTGTTTTTCAAACCTTTTCATGGTCTTCGTATATTTCCCACCGTTTCATGCTCGTCATATTTTTCACACCTTTTCATGCTCTTCACTTTTTTCACACCATTTCATGCTCCACATATTTTTGACAGTTTTTCATGCCCCTCATATTTTTCAGACAGTTTCCTGCTCCTCATATTTTTCAGACCGTTTCATGCTCTTGATATTTTTCACAGCTTTTCATGGTCTTCATATTTTTCACATCTTTTCATGCACCTCATATTTTTGAAATCTTTAGAAGCTCTTCATATTTTTCACACCTTTTTATGCTCCTCATATTTTTCACACCTTTTCATGCTCCTCATATTTTTGACACTTTTTAATGTTCTTCATGTTTTTCAAACCTTTTCATGCTCCTCATATTTTTGACACCTTTTCATGCTCTTCACATTTTTCACACCGTTTCATGCTCCTCATATTTTTGACACCTTTTCATGCTCTTCCTATTTTTCACACCGTTTCATGCTCCTCATATTTTTCATACAGATTCATGCTCTTCCTTTTTTTCACACCTTTAAATGCTCCTCATATTTTTGACACCTTTTCATGCTCTTCATATTTTTCACATCTTTTCATGCTCCTCATATTTTTCAGACCGTTTCATGCTCTTCATATTTTTCAGACCTTTTCATGCCCCTCGTGTATTTCAGACCATTTCATGCTCCTCGTATTTTTCAGACCCTTTCATGCTCCTCGTATATTTCAGATCTTTTCCTGCCCCTCGTGTATTTCAGACCATTTCATGCTCCTCGTATTTTTCAGACCCTTTCATGCTCCTCGTATTTTTCAGACCCTTTCATGCTCCTCGTATTTTTCAGACCTTTTCATGCTCCTCGTATTTTTCACACCTTTTCATGCTCCTCGTATTTTTCAGAACTTTTCATGCTGTTTGTATTTGTCACACCTTTTCAAGCTCTTCGTTTTTTTCGGACCTTTTCATGCTCTTCGTGTTTTCCCACCTTTTCAGGCTGTTCTTATTTTTCACACATTTTCATGCTCCTCGTATCTTTCACAACTGTTCATGCTCCTGGTATTTTTCACAACTTTTCATGCTCTTCGTATTTGTCACACCTTTTCATGCTCTTCTTATTTTCTACACTTTTACATGCTCTGCATGTTTTACACACCTTTTCATACTCTTCTTATTTTTCACATTTTTTCATGCTCTTCAAATTTTTCACACCTTTTCATGCTCTCTATTTTTTTCAGACCTTTTCATGCTTTTTATATTATTCACAGCTTTTCATGCTCTTCGTGTTTTTCACACCTTTTCATGCTCCTGGTATTTGTCACATCTTTTCATGCTCTTTGAAGTTTTCATACCTTTTCATGCTCTTCGTATATTTCCCACCATTTCATGCTCGTCATATTTTTCACACCTGTTCATGCTCTTCACTTTTTTCACACCATTTCATGCTCCACATATTTTTGACAGTTTTTCATGCCCCTCATATTTTTCAGACAGTTTCCTGCTCCTCATATTTTTCAGATCGTTTCATGCTCTTGATATTTTTCACACCTTTTCATGGTCTTCATATTATTCACAACTTTTCATGCACCTCATATTTTTGAAATCTTTAGAATCTCTTCATATTTTTCACACCTTTTCATGCTCCTCATATTTTTCACACCTTTTCATGCTCCTCATATTTTTGACACCTTTTAATGTTCTTCATGTTTTTCAGACCATTGCATGCTCCTCATATTTTTGACACCTTTTCATGCTCTTCCTAATTTTCACACCGTTTCATGCTCCTCATATTTTTCATACAGAATCATGCTCTTCCTATTTTTCACAGCTTTAAATGCTCCTCATATTTTTGACACCTTTTCATGCTCTTCATATTTTTCACACCTTTTCATGCTCCTCATATTTTTGACACCTTTTCATGTTCTTCATATTTTCAGACCTTTTCATGCCCCTCGTGTATTTCAGACCATTTCATGCTCTTCGTATTTCTCCCACCTTTTCATGCTCCTCGTATTTTTCACAACTTTTCATGCTGTTTGTATTTGTCACACCTTTTCAAGCTGTTCGTTTTTTCCGGACCTTTTCATGCTCTTCGTGTTTTTCACACCTTTTCAGGCTGTTCTTACTTTTCACACATTTTCATGCTCTTCGTGCTTTTCACACCATTTCATGCTCCACATATTATTGACAGTTTTTCATGCCCCTCATATTTTTCAGACAGTTTCTTGCTCCTCATATTTTTCAGACCGTTTCATGCTCTTGATATATTTCACACTTGTTCATTCGGTCTTCATTATTTTTCACAAGCTTTTTCATGCTCCTCATATTTTTGAAATCTTTTGAAGCTCTTTCATATTTTTCACACTTTTTCATTCTCCTAGATTTTTCACACCTTCATCTCCTCATATTTTACATCTTTTAATTTTCTTCATGTTTTCAGACCTGTTTCACTGCTCCTCCTATTTTGACTCCTTTCATTGCTCTTCACATTGTTTCACATGTTCATGGCTCCTGTCAATTTTTCACACTTTTTCATGCTCCTAATATTTTTCACACCTTTTCATGCTCCTCATATTTTTCACACCTTTTCATGCTCCTCATATTTTTGACATCTTTTAATTTTCTTCATGTTTTTCAGACCTTTTCATGCTCCTCCTATTTTTGACGCCTTTTCATGCTCTTCACATTTTTCACACTGTTTCATGCTCCTCATATTTTTGACACTTTTTCATGCTCTTCATATTTTTCACACCTTTTCATGCTCCTCATATTTTTCAGACCGTTTCATGCTCTTCATATTTATCAGACCTTTTCATGCCCCTCGTGTATTTCAGACCATTTCTTGCTCCTCGTATTTTTCAGACCCTTTCATGCTCGTTGTATTTTTCAGACATTTTAATGCACCTCGTATATTTCACAACTTTTCATGCTGTTTGTATTTGTCACTCCTTTTCAAGCTCTTCATTTTTTTCGGACCTTTTCATGCTCTTCGTGTTTTTCACACCTTTTCATGCTCTCGTATTTTTCAGACCTTTTCAAACTCCTCATATTTTTCACAACTTTTCATGATATTCATTTTTTTCACACCGTTTCATCCTCCTCATATTTTTCATACAGATTCATGCTCCTCAAATTTTAAACACCTTTACATGTTCCTCATATTTTTGACACCTTTTCATGCTCTTCATATTTTACACACCTTTTCATTCTCCTCATATTTTTGACACCTTTTCATGCTCCACATATTTTTCACACCTTTTCATGCTCCTCGTATTTTTCAGACATTTTCATGCTCCTCGTACTTTTCACACTTTTTCATGCTATTCATATTTTTCACACCTTTTTATGCTCCTCGTATTTTTCACAGCTTTTTATGCTCCTCGTATTTATCACAACTTTTCATGCTCTTCATATTTGTCACACCTTTTCATGCTCTTCTTATTTTCCACACTTTTACATGCTGTGCATGATTTTCACACCTTTTCATGCTCTTCTTATTTTTCACATTTTTTCATGCTTTTCATATTTTTCACACCTTTTCATGCTCTCGTATTTTTCAGACATTTTAATGCTCCTTGTACATTTCACATCTTTTCATGCTCCTAGTATTTTTCACACCTTTTCATGCTCCTCATATTTTTCACACCTTTTCATGCTCTTCGTATTTTTCACACCGTTTCATGCTCCTCAAATTTTTTATACAAATTCATGCTCCTCTTATTTTTCAACCTTCACATGCTACTCATACTTTTGACACCGTTTCATGCTCTTCATATTTTTGACACCTTTTCATGCTCCCCATATTTTTAACACTTTTTCATGCTCTACATATTTTTCAGACCTTTTCATGCTCCTCGTATTTTTCACAACTTTACATGCTCTTCTTATTTGTCACACCTTTTCAAGCTCTTCGTATTTTTCACACCTTTTCATGCTCTTCGTGTTTCTCACACCTTTTCATGCTCTTCGTATTTTTCACACCTTTTCATGCTCCTTATATTTTTGACACCTTTTCATGCTCTTCATATTTTTCAGACCTTTACATGCTCCTCGTATATTTCACACCTTTTTATGCTCCTGTATTTTTCAGAGCTTTTCATGCTCCTCGTATTTTTCAGACCTTTAAGTGCTACTCTTATTTTTCAGATCTTTTCATGCTCCTCATTTTTTCACACCATTTCATGTTCCTCTTATTTTTCACACCGTTTCATGCTCCTCGTATTTTTCATACCCTTTCATGCTCTTCATATTTTTCACACATTTTCATGGTCCATGTATTTTACACACCTTTTCATGCTCCTCGTATACTTCACACCATTTCATGCTCCTCAGATTTTTCATACAGTTTCATTCTCTTCATATTTTTCACACCTCTACATGCTCCTCATATTTTTGACACCTTTTCATGCTCTTCATATATTGCAGTCCTTGTCATGCTCCTTGTATTTTTCAGACCTTTTCAAACTCCTCATATTTTTCAGACCTTTTCATGCTCCTCGTATTTTTCAGACGTTTTCATTCTCCATTTATTTATCACACGTTTCATGCTCTTCGTATTTTTCACCCTTTTTTGCTCCTCGTATTTTTCAGACCTTTTCATGCTCGTCGTTTTTTCAGACCATTTCATGCTCCACATATTTTTGACAGTTTTTCATGCCCCTCATATTTTTCAGACAGTTTCCTGCTCCTCATATTTTTCAGACCGTTTCATGCTCTTGATATTTTTCACAGTTTTTCATGGTCTTCATATTTTTCACAACTTTTCATGCACCTCATATTTTTGAAATCTTTAGAAGCTCTTCATATTTTTCACACCTTTTTATGCTCCTCATATTTTTCACACCTTTTCATGCTCCTCATATTTTTGACACCTTTTAATGTTCTTCATGTTTTTCAGACCTTTTCATGCTCCTCATATTTTTGACACCTTTTCATGCTCTTCATATTTTTCACACCGTTTCATGCACCTCATTTTTTTGACACCTTTTCATGCTCCTTCCTATTTTCACACGTTCATGCTCCTCATATTTCACTACAGATTCATGCTCTTCCTATTTTCACACCTTTAAATGTTCACTCATATTTTTGAACACCTTTTCATGCTCTTCATATTTTTTCACACCCTTTCATGCTCCTCATATTTTTCACACTTTTCATGTTCTTCATATTGTCAGACCTTTTCATTGCCCCTCGTGTATTTCAGATCATTTCGATGCGTCCTGCGTATTTTTCAGATCCCTTTCATGCTCCTTGTATTTATCAGATCTTTTCATGCCTCTCGTATTTTTCATACCTTTTCATGCTCCTCGTATTTTTCAGACCCTTTAATGCTCCTCGTATTTTTCAGACCTTTTCATGCTCCTCGTATTTTTCACACCTTTTCATGCTCCTTGTATTTTTCACAACTTTTCATGCTGTTTGTATTTGTCACACCTTTTCAAGCTCTTCGTTTTTTTCGGACCTTTTCATGCTCTTCGTGTTTTTCACACCTTTTCATGCTCCTGGTATTTGTCACATCTTTTCATGCTCTTTGAAGTTTTCATACCTTTTCATGCTCTTCGTATATTTCCCACCATTTCATGCTCGTCATATTTTTCACACCTTTTCATGCTCTTCACATTTTTCACACCATTTCATGCTCCACATATTTTTGACAGTTTTTCATGCCCCTCATATTTTTCAGACAGTTTCCTGCTCCTCATATTTTTCAGACCGTTTAATGCTCTTGATATTTTTCACACCTTTTCATGGTCTTCATATTATTCACAACTTTTCATGCACCTATATTTTTGAAATCTTTACAATCTCTTCATATTTTTCACACCTTTTCATGCTCCTCATATTTTTCACACCTTTTCATGCTCCTCATATTTTTCACACCTTTTCATGCTCCTCATATTTTTGACATCTTTTAATTTTCTTCATGTTTTTCAGACCTTTTCATGCTCCTCCTATTTTTGACGCCTTTTCATGCTCTTCACATTTTTCACACTGTTTCATGCTCCTCATATTTTTGACACTTTTTCATGCTCTTCATATTTTTCACACCTTTTCATGCTCCTCATATTTTTCAGACCGTTTCATGCTCTTCATATTTTTCAGACCTTTTCATGCCCCTCGTGTATTTCAGACCATTTCATGCTCCTCGTATTTTTCAGACCCTTTCATGCTCCTTGTATTTTTCAGACATTTTAATGCTCCTCGTATATTTCACAACTTTTCATGCTGTTTGTATTTGTCACTCCTTTTCAAGCTCTTCGTTTTTTTCGGACCTTTTCATGCTCTTCGTGTTTTTCACACCTTTCCATGCTCTCGTATTTTTCAGACCTTTTCAAACTCCTCATATTTTTCACACCTTTTCATGATATTCATTTTTTTCACACCGTTTCATCCTCCTCATATTTTTCATACAGATTCATGCTCCTCAAATTTTTAACACCTTTACATGTTCCTCATATTTTTGACACCTTTTCATGCTCTTCATATTTTACACACCTTTTCATTCTCCTCATATTTTTGACACCTTTTCATGCTCCACATATTTTTCACACCTTTTCATGCTCCTCGTATTTTTCAGACATTTTCATGCTCCTCGTACTTTTCACACTTTTTCATGCTATTCATATTTTTCACACCTTTTTATGCTCCTCGTATTTTTCACAGCTTTTTATGCTCCTCGTATTTATCACAACTTTTCATGCTCTTCATATTTGTCACACCTTTTCATGCTCTTCTTATTTTCCACACTTTTACATGCTGTGCATGTTTTTCACACCTTTTCATGCTCTTCTTATTTTTCACATTTTTTCATGCTTTTCATATTTTTCACACCTTTTCATGCTCTTCATATTTTTCAGACCTTTTCATGCTTTTTATATTTTTTATAGCTTTTCATGCTCTTCGTGTTTTTCACACCTTTTCATGCTCTCGTATTTTTCAGACATTTTAATGCTCCTTGTACATTTCACATCTTTTCATGCTCCTAGTATTTTTCACACCTTTTCATGCTCCTCATTTTTTCACACCATTTCATGTTCCTCTTATTTTTCACACCGTTTCATGCTCCTCGTATTTTTCATACCCTTTCATGCTCTTCATATTTTTCACACATTTTCATGGTCCACGTATTTTACACACCTTTTCATGCTCCTCGTATACTTCACACCATTTCATGCTCCTCAGATTTTTCATACAGTTTCATTCTCTTCATATTTTTCACACCTCTACATGCTCCTCATATTTTTGACACCTTTTCATGCTCTTCATATATTGCAGTCCTTGTCATGCTCCTCGTATTTTTCAGACCTTTTCAAACTCCTCATATTTTTCAGACCTTTTCATGCTCCTCGTATTTTTCAGACGTTTTCATTCTCCATTTATTTATCACACGTTTCATGCTCTTCGTATTTTTCACCCTTTTTTGCTCCTCGTATTTTTCAGACCTTTTCATGCTCGTCGTTTTTCCAGACCACTTCATGCTCCTCGTATTTTTCACACTTTTTCATGCTCCTCGTATATTTCAGTCCTTTTCATGCTTGTCGTATTTTGCAGACCTTTTCATGCTCTTCGTATTTTTCAAACCTTTTCATGGTCTTCATGTTTTTCACACCTTTTCCTGCTCTTCGAATTTTTCAGGCCGTTTCATGCTCTTGATAATTTTCACACCTTTTTATGCTCTTCGTGTTTTTCAAACCTTTTCATGGTCTTCGTATATTTCCCACCGTTTCATGCTCGTCATATTTTTCACACCTTTTCATGCTCTTCACTTTTTTCACACCATTTCATGCTCCACATATTTTTGACAGTTTTTCATGCCCCTCATATTTTTCAGAAAGTTTCCTGCTCCTCATATTTTTCAGACCGTTTCATGCTCTTGATATTTTTCACAGCTTTTCATGGTCTTCATATTTTTCACAACTTTTCATGCACCTCATATTTTTGAAATCTTTAGAAGCTCTTCATATTTTTCACAACTTTTTATGCTCCTCATATTTTTCACACCTTTTCATGCTCCTCATATTTTTGACACCTTTTAATGTTCTTCATGTTTTTCAGACCTTTTCATGCTCCTCATATTTTTGACACCTTTTCATGCTCTTCACATTTTTCACACCTTTTCATGCACCTCATATTTTTGACACCTTTTCATGCTCTTCCTATTTTTTACACCGTTTCATGCTCCTCATATTTTTCATACAGATTCATGCTCTTCCTATTTTTCACACCTTTAAATGCTCCTCATATTTTTGACACCTTTTCATGCTCTTCATATTTTTCACACCTTTCATGCTCCTCATATTTTTGACACCTTTACATGTTCTTCATATTTTCAGACCTTTTCATGCCCCTCGTGTATTTCAGACCATTTCATGCTCCTCGTATTTTTCAGACCCTTTCATGCTCCTCGTATTTTTCAGATCTTTTCATGCTCCTCGTATTTTTCAGATCTTTTCATGCTCTTCGTATTTTTCAGACCCTTTCATGCTCCTCGTATTTTTCAGACCTTTTCAGGCTCCTCGTATTTTTCACATCTTTTCATGCTTCTCGTATTTTTCACAACTTTTCATGCTGTTTCTATTTGTCACACCTTTTCAAGCTCTTCGTTTTTTTCGGACCTTTTCATGCTCTTCGTGTTTTCCCACCTTTTCAGGCTGTTCTTATTTTTCACACATTTTCATGCTCCTCGTATCTTTCACAACTGTTCATGCTCCTGGTATTTTTCACAACTTTTCATGCTCTTCGTATTTGTCACACCTTTTCATGCTCTTCTTATTTTCTACACTTTTACATGCTCTGCATGTTTTACACACCTTTTCATACTCTTCTTATTTTTCACATTTTTTCATGCTCTTCAAATTTTTCACACCTTTTCATGCTCTCTATATTTTTCAGACCTTTTCATGCTTTTTATATTATTCACAGCTTTTCATGCTCTTCGTGTTTTTCACACCTTTTCATGCTCCTGGTATTTGTCACATCTTTTCATGCTCTTTGAAGTTTTCATACCTTTTCATGCTCTTCGTATATTTCCCACCATTTCATGCTCGTCATATTTTTCACACCTTTTCATGCTCTTCACTTTTTTCACACCATTTCATGCTCCACATATTTTTGACAGTTTTTCATGCCCCTCATATTTTTCAGACAGTTTCCTGCTCCTCATATTTTTCAGATCGTTTCATGCTCTTGATATTTTTCACACCTTTTCATGGTCTTCATATTATTCACAACTTTTCATGCACCTCATATTTTTGAAATCTTTAGAATCTCTTCATATTTTTCACACCTTTTCATGCTCCTCATATTTTTCACACCTTTTCATGCTTCTCATATTTTTGACACCTTTTAATGTTCTTCATGTTTTTCAGACCATTGCATGCTCCTCATATTTTTGACACCTTTTCATGCTCTTCCTATTTTTCACACCGTTTCATGCTCCTCATATTTTTCATACAGATTCATGCTCTTCCTATTTTTCACAGCTTTAAATGCTCCTCATATTTTTGACATCTTTTCATGCTCTTCATATTTTTCACACCTTTTCATGCTCCTCATATTTTTGACACCTTTTCATGTTCTTCATATTTTCAGACCTTTTCATGCCCCTCGTGTATTTCAGACCATTTCATGCTCTTCGTATTTCTCACACCTTTTCATGCTCCTCGTATTTTTCACAACTTTTCATGCTGTTTGTATTTGTCACACCTTTTCAAGCTCTTCGTTTTTTCCGGACCTTTTCATGCTCTTCGTGTTTTTCACACCTTTTCAGGCTGTTCTTATTTTTCACACATTTTCATGCTCTTCGTGCTTTTCACACCATTTCATGCTCCACATATTATTGACAGTTTTTCATGCCCCTCATATTTTTCAGACAGTTTCTTGCTCCTCATATTTTTCAGACCGTTTCATGCTCTTGATATATTTCACACCTTTTCATGGTCTTCATATTTTTCACAACTTTTCATGCTCCTCATATTTTTGAAATCTTTTGAAGCTCTTCATATTTTTCACACTTTTTCATTCTCCTCATATTTTTCACACCTTTTCATGCTCCTCATATTTTTCACACCTTTTCATGCTCCTCATATTTTTGACATCTTTTAATTTTCTTCATGTTTTTCAGACCTTTTCATGCTCCTCCTATTTTTGACGCCTTTTCATGCTCTTCACATTTTTCACACTGTTTCATGCTCCTCATATTTTTGACACTTTTTCATGCTCTTCATATTTTTCACACCTTTTCATGCTCCTCATATTTTTCAGACCGTTTCATGCTCTTCATATTTTTCAGACCTTTTCATGCCCCTCGTGTATTTCAGACCATTTCTTGCTCCTCGTATTTTTCAGACCCTTTCATGCTCGTTGTATTTTTCAGACATTTTAATGCTCCTCGTATATTTCACAACTTTTCATGCTGTTTGTATTTGTCACTCCTTTTCAAGCTCTTCATTTTTTTCGGACCTTTTCATGCTCTTCGTGTTTTTCACACCTTTTCATGCTCTCGTATTTTTCAGACCTTTTCAAACTCCTCATATTTTTCACAACTTTTCATGATATTCATTTTTTTCACACCGTTTCATCCTCCTCATATTTTTCATACAGATTCATGCTCCTCAAATTTTAAACACCTTTACATGTTCCTCATATTTTTGACACCTTTTCATGCTCTTCATATTTTACACACCTTTTCATTCTCCTCATATTTTTGACACCTTTTCATGCTCCACATATTTTTCACACCTTTTCATGCTCCTCGTATTTTTCAGACATTTTCATGCTCCTCGTACTTTTCACACTTTTTCATGCTATTCATATTTTTCACACCTTTTTATGCTCCTCGTATTTTTCACAGCTTTTTATGCTCCTCGTATTTATCACAACTTTTCATGCTCTTCATATTTGTCACACCTTTTCATGCTCTTCTTATTTTCCACACTTTTACATGCTGTGCATGATTTTCACACCTTTTCATGCTCTTCTTATTTTTCACATTTTTTCATGCTTTTCATATTTTTCACACCTTTTCATGCTCTCGTATTTTTCAGACATTTTAATGCTCCTTGTACATTTCACATCTTTTCATGCTCCTAGTATTTTTCACACCTTTTCATGCTCCTCATATTTTTCACACCTTTTCATGCTCTTCATATTTTTCACACCGTTTCATGCTCCTCATATTTTTTATACAAATTCATGCTCCTCTTATTTTTCAACCTTCACATGCTACTCATACTTTTGACACCGTTTCATGCTCTTCATATTTTTGACACCTTTTCATGCTCCCCATATTTTTAACACTTTTTCATGCTCTACATATTTTTCAGACCTTTTCATGCTCCTCGTATTTTTCACAACTTTACATGCTCTTCTTATTTGTCACACCTTTTCAAGCTCTTCGTATTTTTCACACCTTTTCATGCTCTTCGTGTTTCTCACACCTTTTCATGCTCTTCGTATTTTTCACACCTTTTCATGCTCCTTATATTTTTGACACCTTTTCATGCTCTTCATATTTTTCAGACCTTTACATGCTCCTCGTATATTTCACACCTTTTTATGCTCCTGTATTTTTCAGAGCTTTTCATGCTCCTCGTATTTTTCAGACCTTTAAGTGCTACTCTTATTTTTCAGATCTTTTCATGCTCCTCATTTTTTCACACCATTTCATGTTCCTCTTATTTTTCACACCGTTTCATGCTCCTCGTATTTTTCATACCCTTTCATGCTCTTCATATTTTTCACACATTTTCATGGTCCATGTATTTTACACACCTTTTCATGCTCCTCGTATACTTCACACCATTTCATGCTCCTCAGATTTTTCATACAGTTTCATTCTCCTCATATTTTTCACACCTCTACATGCTCCTCATATTTTTGACACCTTTTCATGCTCTTCATATATTGCAGTCCTTGTCATGCTCCTCGTATTTTTCAGACCTTTTCAAACTCCTCATATTTTTCAGACCTTTTCATGCTCCTCGTATTTTTCAGACGTTTTCATTCTCCATTTATTTATCACACGTTTCATGCTCTTCGTATTTTTCACCCTTTTTTGCTCCTCGTATTTTTCAGACCTTTTCATGCTCGTCGTTTTTTCAGACCATTTCATGCTCCACATATTTTTGACAGTTTTTCATGCCCCTCATATTTTTCAGACAGTTTCCTGCTCCTCATATTTTTCAGACCGTTTCATGCTCTTGATATTTTTCACAGTTTTTCATGGTCTTCATATTTTTCACAACTTTTCATGCACCTCATATTTTTGAAATCTTTAGAAGCTCTTCATATTTTTCACACCTTTTTATGCTCCTCATATTTTTCACACCTTTTCATGCTCCTCATATTTTTGACACCTTTTAATGTTCTTCATGTTTTTCAGACCTTTTCATGCTCCTCATATTTTTGACACCTTTTCATGCTCTTCATATTTTTCACACCGTTTCATGCTCCTCATATTTTTGACACCTTTTCATGCTCTTCATATTATTTCACACCTTTTCATGTCCTCATATTTTTTCACAACCTTTCATGTTCTTCAATTTTCAGACTTTTCATGCCCCTCGTGTATTTCAGCCATTTCATGCCCTCGTATTTTCCATGACCTGCTCCTCGTATTTTCAGATCTTTTCCTGCTCCTCGTATTTTTCAGATCTTTTCATGCCTTCCAGACCTTTCATGCTCCTCGTAATTTTTCAGACCTTTTAGGCTCCTCGTATTTTTCACACCTTTCATGCTTCTCGTATTTTTCACAACTTTTCATGCTGTTTGTATTTGTCACACCTTTTCAAGCTCTTCGTTTTTTTCGGACCTTTTCATGCTCTTCGTGTTTTTCACACCTTTTCATGCTCCTGGTATTTGTCACATCTTTTCATGCTCTTTGAAGTTTTTCATACCTTTTCATGCTCTTCGTATATTTCCCACCATTTCATGCTCGTCATATTTTTCACACCTTTTCATGCTCTTCACTTTTTTCACACCATTTCATGCTCCACATATTTTTGACAGTTTTTCATGCCCCTCATATTTTTCAGACAGTTTCCTGCTCCTCATATTTTTCAGAACGTTTCATGCTCTTGATATTTTTCACACCTTTTCATGGTCTTCATATTATTCACAACTTTTCATGCACCTCATATTTTTGAAATCTTTAGAATCTCTTCATATTTTTCACACCTTTTCATGCTCCTCATATTTTTCACACCTTTTCATGCTCCACATATTTTTGACACCTTTTAATGTTCTTCATGTTTTTCAGACCATTGCATGCTCCTCATATTTTTGACACCTTTTCATGCTCTTCATATTTTTCACACCTTTTCATGCTCCTCATATTTTTGACACCTTTTCATGCTCTTCATATTTTCAGACCTTTTCATGCCCCTCGTGTATTTCAGACCATTTCATGCTCTTCGTATTTCTCACACCTTTTCATGCTCCTCGTATTTTTCACAAATTTTCATGCTGTTTGTATTTGTCACACCTTTTCAAGCTCTTCGTTTTTTCCGGACCTTTTCATGCTCTTCGTGTTTTTCACACCTTTTCAGGCTGTTCTTATTTTTCACACATTTTCATGCTCTTCGTGCTTTTCACACCTTTTCATGCTCTCGTATTTTTCAGACCTTTTCAAACTCCTCATATTTTTCACACCTTTTCATGATATTCATATTTTTCTCACCGTTTCATCCTCCTCATATTTTTCATACAGATTCATGCTCTTCCTATTTTTCACACCTTAAATGCTCCTCATAATTTTCACCCCTTTTCATGCTCGTCATATTTTTCACAACTTTTCATGCTCCTCATATTTTTGACACCTTTTCATGCTCTTCATATTTTCAGACCTTTTCATGCCCCTCGTGTATTTCAGACCATTTCATGCTCTTCGTATTTTTCACACCTTTTCATGCCCCTGGGCTTTTTTTTTTTTTTTTTTTTTTGCTCCTCGAATTTTTCACACTTTCAATGCTCCCTGGTCTTTTTTGTTTTTTTTTTTTTTTTTTTTTTGCTCCTCGCATTTTTCGCACCTTTTCATGCTCCTGCATTTTAAATTTCATGCTCCCGCATTTTCAACACTTTTTCATGCTCCTGCTCTTTTGTTTTTTTTTTTTTTGCTCCTCGCATTTTTCACACGTTTTCATGCTCCTCCCATTTTTCACACCTTTTCATGCTCCTCGCATTTTTCACACCTTTTCATGCTCCTCGTCTTTTCTTTTTTTTTTGCTCCTCGCTTTTTTCACACCTTTTCATGCTCCTCGCATTTTTCACACCTTTTCATGCTCCTCCCATTTTTCACACCTTTTCATGCTCCTCGCATTTTTCACACCTTTTCATGTTTCCCCAATTTTTCACACCTTTTCATGTTCCTCGCATTTTCACACCTTTTCATGCTCCTCGTATTTTTTTTTTTTGCTCCTCGCATTTTTCCCGCCGTTTCGTGCTCGTCATATTTTTCACACCTTTTCATGCTCTTCACTTTTTTCACACCATTTCATGCTCCACATATTATTGACAGTTTTTCATGCCCCTCATATTTTTCAGACAGTTTCTTGCTCCTCATATTATTCAGACCGTTTCATGCTCTTGATATATTTCACACCTTTTCATGGTCTTCATATTTTTCACAACTTTTCATGCTCCTCATATTTTTGAAATCTTTTGAAGCTCTTCATATTTTTCACACTTTTTCATTCTCCTCATATTTTTCACACCTTTTCATGCTCCTCATATTTTTCACACCTTTTCATGCTCCTCATATTTTTGACATCTTTTAATTTTCTTCATGTTTTTCAGACCTTTTCATGCTCCTCCTATTTTTGATTCCTTTTCATGCTCTTCACATTTTTCACACTGTTTCATGCTCCTCATATTTTTGACACTTTTTCATGCTCTTCATATTTTTCACACCTTTTCATGCTCCTCATATTTTTCAGACCGTTTCATGCTCTTCATATTTTTCAGACCTTTTCATGCCCCTCGTGTATTTCAGACCATTTCTTGCTCCTCGTATTTTTCAGACCCTTTCATGCTCCTTGTATTTTTCAGACATTTTAATGCTCCTCGTATATTTCACAACTTTTCATGCTGTTTGTATTTGTCACTCCTTTTCAAGCTCTTCGTTTTTTTCGGACCTTTTCATGCTCTTCGTGTTTTTCACACCTTTCCATGCTCTCGTATTTTTCAGACCTTTTCAAACTCCTCATATTTTTCACACCTTTTCATGATATTCATTTTTTTCACACCGTTTCATCCTCCTCATATTTTTCATACAGATTCATGCTCCTCAAATTTTTAACACCTTTACATGTTCCTCATATTTTTGACACCTTTTCATGCTCTTCATATTTTACACACCTTTTCATTCTCCTCATATTCTTGACACCTTTTCATGCTCCACATATTTTTCACACCTTTTCATGCTCCTCGTATTTTTCAGACATTTTCATGCTCCTCGTACTTTTCACACTTTTTCATGCTATTCATATTTTTCACACCTTTTTATGCTCCTCGTATTTTTCACAGCTTTTCATGCTCCTCGTATTTATCACAACTTTTCATGCTCTTCATATTTGTCACACCTTTTCATGCTCTTCTTATTTTCCACACTTTTACATGCTGTGCATGATTTTCACACCTTTTCATGCTCTTCTTATTTTTCACATTTTTTCATGCTTTTCATATTTTTCGCACCTTTTCATGCTCTCGTATTTTTCAGACATTTTAATGCTCCTTGTACATTTCACATCTTTTCATGCTCCTAGTATTTTTCACACCTTTTCATGCTCCTCATATTTTTCACACTTTTTCATGCTCTTCATATTTTTCACACCGTTCATGCTCCTCATATTTTTTATACAAATTCATACTCCTCTATTTTTCAACCTTCGCATGCTACTCATACTTTTGACACCGTTTCATGCTCTTCATAATTTTGACACCTTTTCATGCTCCCCATATTTTTCACACCTTTTCATGTTCTTCATATTTTCAGACCTTTTCATGCCCCTCGTGTATTTCAGACCATTTCATGCTCCTCGTATTTTTCAGACCCTTTCATGCTCCTCGTATTTTTCAGATCTTTTCATGCTCCTCGTATTTTTTAGACCTTTTCATGCTCCTCGTATTTTTAAGACCATTTCATGCTCCTCGTATTTTTCAAATTTGCATCCTTCGTATTTTTCACACCTTTTCAATTTTTCAGAACTTTTCATGCTGTTTGTATTTGTCACACCTTTTCAAGCTCTTCGTTTTTTTCGGACCTTTTCATGCTCTTCGTGTTTTTCACACCTTTTCATGCTCCTGGTATTTGTCACATCTTTTCATGCTCTTTGAAGTTTTCATACCTTTTCATGCTCTTCGTATATTTCCCACCATTTCATGCTCGTCATATTTTTCACACCTTTTCATGCTCTTCACTTTTTTCACACCATTTCATGCTCCACATATTTTTGACAGTTTTTCATGCCCCTCATATTTTTCAGACAGTTTCCTGCTCCTCATATTTTTCAGACCGTTTAATGCTCTTGATATTTTTCACACCTTTTCATGGTCTTCATATTATTCACAACTTTTCATGCACCTATATTTTTGAAATCTTTACAATCTCTTCATATTTTTCACACCTTTTCATGCTCCTCATATTTTTCACACCTTTTCATGCTCCTCATATTTTTGACACCTTTTAATGTTCTTCATGTTTTTCAGACCTTTTCATGCTCCTCATATTTTTGACACCTTTTCGTGCTCTTCACATTTTTCACACCGTTTCATGCTCCTCATATTTTTATTAAAAGGTGTCGAAAATGCGAGAGGGCACGAAAAGGTCTGAAAAATACGGGAGGAGCATGAAAGGGTTTCGTGAAATATATGAAGGGCCATGAAAGATCAAAAAAATAACGAGGAGCATGAAAACGTCTTAAAAATACGAGGCCGATGTCATGAATAAGGTCTGAAAAATATGTAGAGGCATGAAAGCAGGTGTCAAAATTATGAAGAGAATGAAAAGGTGTGAAAAATATGAAGAAGCAAAAAGGTGTAAAAAATATGAGGAGCATGTAAATGGTGTGAAATATGAGGGCAATGGATTCTGTATGAAAAAATATGCAGGAGCATGTAACCGGTGTGAACAAATTTGAAGAACCATGAAAAGGTGTGTGAATTAATGAGGAGTGAAAACGTCTTAAAATATGAAGGACCATGAAAGGTCTGAAAATACTGTGGAGCATGAAAGGTGATCAAAGTATGAGGAAACATGTAAAGGTGGTGAAAAATATGAAGAGCATGAAAAGGTGCAAAAATATGGAGGAACATTTAAAAGGGTGTGATAAAATAAGGAAAGAGCATGAATCTGTATGAAAATATGAGGAGGGTGAAATGGTGTGAATATTGAATATATGAAAGTTGTGAAAATATGAGGAGTTTGAAAAAGTGTGAAAAAATACGAGAGCATGAAAAGGTGTGAAAAACCGAAGAGCATGAAAATTGTGAAAAATAAGAAGAAGCCTGAAAAGTGGAAAAACATGAAGAGCTTGAAGGTCCGAAAAATACGCAAGGCTTGAAAAAGCGTGTGACAAATACAACAGCATGAAAAGTTGTGAAAAATACGAGGAGCATGAAAAGGTGTGAAAAATACGAGGAGCATGAAAAGGTCTGAAAAATACGAGGAGCATGAAAGGGTCTGAAAAATACGAGGGGCATGAAAAGGTCTGAAAAATACGAGGAGCATGAAAAGATCTGAAAAATACGAGGGGCATGAAAGCGTCTGAAAAATACGAGGAGCATGAAATAGTCTGAAATACACGAGGGGCATGAAAAGGTCTGAAAAATATGAAGAGCATGAAAAGGTGTCAAAAATATGAGGAGCATTTAAAGGTGTGAAAAATAGGAAGAGCATGAATCTGTATGAAAAATATAAGGAGCATGAAACGGTGTGAAAAATAGGAAGACCATGAAAAGGTGTCAAAAATATGAGGAGCCTGAAAAGGTCTGAAAAACACGAAGAACATTAAAATGTGTCAAAAATATGAGGAGCATGAAAAGGTGTGAAAAATATGAGGACCATGAAAAGGTGTGAAAAATATGAAGACCATGAAAAGGTGTGAAAAATATCAAGAGCATGTAACAGTCTGAAAAATATGAGGAGCAGGAACCTGTCTGAAAAATATGAGGGGCATGAAAAACTCAATAATATGTGGAGCATTAAACGGTGTGAAAAAAGTGAAGAGCATGAAAAGGTGTGAAAAATATCAAGAGCATGAAACGGCCTAAAAAATTCGAAGAGCAGGAAAAGGTGTGAAAAACACGAAGAGCATGAAAAGGCGTGAAAAATACGAAGAGCTTGAAAAGGTGTGACAAATACGAAGAGCATGTAAAGTTGTGAAAAATACGAGGAGAATGAAAAGATCTGGAAAATACGAGGAGCATGAAACCGTCTGAAAAATACGACGATCATCAAAAGGTCTGAAAAATATGTAGAGCATGAAAACGTGTCAAAAATATGGGGAGCATAAAAAGGTGTCAAAAATATGAAGAGCATGAAACGGTGTCAAAAATATGAGTAGCATGTGAAGGTTGAAAAATAAGAGGAGCAAGAATTTGTATAAAAAATATGAGGAGCATGAAAAGGTGTGAAAAATATGAAGAGCATAAAAGGTGTCAAAAATATGAGGAGCATGTAAAGGTGTGAAAAATATGAAGAGCATGAATCTGTATGAAAAATATGAGGAGCATGAAACGGTGTGAAAAATATGAAGAGCATGAAAAGGTGTGAAAATTATGAGGAGTATGAAAACGTCTTAAAAATACGAGGACCATGAAAAGGTCTGAAAAATATGTGGAGCATGAAAAGGTGTCAAAAATATGAGGAGAATGAAAAGGTGTGTACAAAATATGAAGAGCATGAAAAGGTGTCAAAATATAGTAACTGTAAAGGTGTGAAAAAAATATGAAGGAGCATGAATCTGTATGAAAAATTGAGGAGGAATGAAATGGTGTGAAAAATATGAGTATAGATGAAAAGGTGGTGAAAAATATGAGGAGTTTTTGAACAAAGGTGTGAAAAAAACAAGAGCATGAAAAGGTGTGAAAAACACGAAGAGCATGAAAATATGTGAAAAATAAGAGAAGCCTGAAAAGCTGTGAAAAACACGAAGAACATGGAAAGGTCCGAAAAATACGAAGAGCTTGAAAAGGTGTGACAAATACAAACAGCATGAAAAGTTGTGAAAAATGCGAGGAGCATGAAAAGGTGTGAAAAATACGAAGAGCTTTAAAAGGTGTGACCAATACGAAGAGCATGTAAAGTTGTGAAAAATAGGAGGAGAACGAAAAGGTCTGAAAAATACGAGGAGCATGAAAACGTCTGAAAAATACGACAAGCATCAAAAGGTCTGAAAAATATGTAGAGCATGAAAACGTGTCAAATATATGGGGAGCATGAAAAGGTGTCAAAAATATGAAGAGCATGAACGGTGTCAAAAATATGAGTAGCATGTAAAGGTTGAAAAATAAGAGGAGCAAGAATTTGTATAAAAAATATGAGGAGCATGAAACGGTGTGAAAAAAATCATGAAAGAGCATAAAAAGTGTGAAAAAATATGAGGCCTTGAAAAGGGTGTTAAAAAAAATGAAAAGCAATGAAATGTGTGGAAAATCATGAAGGCATGCAGAGGTGTGAAAATCCAAAGAGCATAAAGGTCTGAAAAAATTTGAAGGCATGAAAAGGATGTGAAAAACATGTGAAGCATGTTTAAAAGTATGGATTAATATAAGCGCAGAGAATGAAAAGGTGTGACAAAATATCGTTAAGAGCATGGAAAAGTTGTGAAAAATAAGAGGAGAAATGAAAAGTTGGAAAAAATAGCAAAGAGCATGAAAAAGGGTGTGAAAAAAAAGAGGAGAATGAAAAGTTGGGAAA
Organism: Cervus canadensis; assembly: GCF_019320065.1. Classification (NCBI taxonomy): domain Eukaryota; kingdom Metazoa; phylum Chordata; class Mammalia; order Artiodactyla; family Cervidae; genus Cervus; species Cervus canadensis. Next base: position 65,621,780 of record NC_057399.1, on the reverse strand, counting down.
TATATGAAAAGCATGAAAAGGTGGGAAAAATATCAAGAGCATGAAAGATGCGAAAAACATGAAGGGCATGAAAAGGTGTGAAAAATATCAAGAGCATTAAAAGGTCTGAGGAATATGAAGAGCATGAAAAGGTATGAAATTTCAAAGAGCATGAAAAGATGTGAAAATACGAAAGAGCATTGGAAAAGTTTGAAACTACCCAGGGGCATAAAAGTGTGAAAAATCCTAGGAGCATATGAAAGGTGTCAAAAATGACTGAAGGAGCATTTAAAGGTGGTGAAAAATAGGAAGAGCATGAATCTGTATGAAAAATAGGAGAAGCTGAAAAGGTGTGAAAATATGAAGGAGCATGAGAAGGTTGTGAAAATATGAGAGCTTCAAAGATTTTTAAAATATGAGGAGCATGAAAAGTTGTTGAAAATATGAAGACGATGAAAGGTGAGAAAAAATATCAAGAACCATGAAACGGTCAGAAAATTGAAGAGGCAGCAAACTGTGAAAAATATGAGAGGCACGAAAAACTGTCAAAAATATGTGGAGCATGAAAATGGTGTGAAAAATGTGAAGAGCAGAAAGGTGTGAAAACACGAAAAGAGCATGAAAAGCTGTGAAATTAAAAGCATGAAAAGGTCTGAAAAATATGAGAGCATGAAAGGTGTGAAAAACATGGCAAGGCATGTAAAAAGTGTGGAAAATAAGAAGGGCATGAAAAGGTGTGACAAATACGAAGAGCAGGAAAAGTTGTGAAAAATACGAGGAGCATGAAAAGTTGTGAAAAATACGAGGAGCATGAAAAGGTGTGAAAAATACGAGGAGCATGAAATGGTCTGAAATACACGAGGGGCATGAAAAGGTCTGAAAATATGAAGAGCATGAAAAGGTGTCAAAAAAATGAGGAGCATGAAAAGGTGTGAAAAATATGAAGAGCATGAAAAGGTGTCAAAAATATGAGGAGCATTTAAAGGTGTGAAAAATAGGAAGAGCATGAATCTGTATGAAAAATATGAAGAGCATGAAACGGTGTGAAAAATGTGAAGAGCATGAAAAGGTGTCAAAAATATGAGGAGCATGAAAAGGTCTGAAAAAATGAAGAACATTAAAGGTGTGAAAAATATGAGGAGCATGAAAAGGTGTGAAAAATATGAGGAGCATGAAAAGGTGTGAAAAATATGAAGAGATTGTAAAGATTTCAAAAATATGAGGTGCAAGAAAAGTTGTGAAAAATACGAGGAGCATGAAAAAGTGTGAAAAATATGAATAGCATGAAAAAGTGTGAAAAGTACATGGATCATGAAAAAGTCTGAAAAATACGAGGAGCATGAAAACATCTTAAAAATACGAGACGCATGAAAAGGTCTTAAAAATATGTAGAGCATGAACAGGTGTCAAAAATATGAGGAGAATGAAAAGGTGTGAAAAATATGAAGAGCATGAAAAGGTGTCAAAAATATGAGGAGCATGTAACGGTGTGAAAAATATGAGGAGCATGAATCTGTATGAAAAATATGAGGAGCATGAAACGGTGTGACGAAATATGACGAGCATGAAAAGGTGTGAAAATTATGAGGACATTTAAGGTGTGAAAAATAGGGAGAGCATGAATCTGTATGAAAAATATGAGGAGGAAGAAACGGTGAGAAAAATATGAATATCATGAAAAGGTGTGAAAAATATGAGGAGTTTGAAAAGGTCTGAAAAATATGAGAGCATGAAAAGGTGTGAAAAGCACGAAGAGCATGAAAAGGTGTGAAAAATAAGAACAGCCTGAAAAGGTGTGGAAAACACACAGAGCATGAAAAGGTACGAAAAAAACGAACAGCTTGAAAAGGTGTGACAAATACAAACAGCATGAAAAGTTGTGAAATATACGAGTAGCATTAAAATATCTGAAAAATACGAAGAGCATGAAATGGTCTGAAATACACGAGGGGCATGAAAAGGTCTGAAAATATGAAGAGCATGAAAAGGTGTCAAAAATATGAGGAGCATGAAAGGTGTGAAAAATATGAAGAGCATGAAAAGGTGTCAAAAATATGAGGAGCATTTAAAGCTGTGAAAAATAGGAAGAGCATGATTCTGTATGAAAAATATGAGGAGCATGAAACGGTGTGAAAAATAGGAAGAGCATGAAAAGGTGTCAAAAATATGAGGAGCATGAAACGGTGTGAAAAATGTGAAGAGCATGAAAACGTGTCAAAAATATGAGGAGCATGAAAAGGTCTGAAAAACATGAAGAACATTAAAAGGTGTCAAAAACATGAGGAGCATGAAAAGGTGTGAAAAATATGAGGAGCATCAAAAGGTGTGAAAAATATGAAGAGCTTCTAAAGATTTCAAAAATATGAGGTGCATGAAAAGTTGTGAAAAATATGAAAACCATGAAAAGCTGTGAAAAATATCAAGAGCATGAAACGGTCTGAAAAATATGAGGAGCAGGAAACTGTCTGAAATATATGAGGGGCATGAAAAACTGTCAAAAATATGTGGAGCATGAAATGGTGTGAAAAAAGTGAAGAGCATGAAAAGGTGTGAAAAATATGACGAGCATGAAACGGTGGGAAATATACGAAGACCATGAAAAGGTGTGAAAAACACGAAGAGCATAAAAAGGTGTGAAAATTATCAAGAGCATGAAACGGCCTGAAAAATTCGAAGAGCAGGAAAAGGTGTGAAAAACATGAAGACCATGAAAAGGTTTGAAAAATACGAAGAGCATGAAAAGGTCTGCAAAATACGAGAAGCATGAAAAGGACTGAAATATACCAGGAGCATGAAAAAGTGTGAAAAATACGAGGAGCATGAAGTGGTCTGAAAAAACGACGAGCATGAAAAGGTCTGAAAAATACGAGGAGCAAAAAAGGGTGAAAAATACGAAGAGCATGAAACGTGTGATAAAAAAATGGAGAATGAAAACGTCTGAAAAATACGAGGAGCATGAAAAGGTCTGAAAAATATGAGTAGTTTGAAAAGGTCTGAAAAATACGAGGAGCATGACAAGGACTGCAATATATGAAGAGCATGAAAAGGTGTCAAAAATATGAGGAGCATGTAGAGGTGTGAAAAATATGAGGAGAATGAAATTGTATGAAAAATCTGAGGAGCATGAAATGGTGTGAAGTATACGAGGAGCATGAAAAGGTGTGTAAAATACGTGGACCATGAAAATGTGTGAAAAATATGAAGAGCATGAAAGGGTATGAAAAATACGAGGAGCATGAAACGGTGTGAAAAATAAGAGGAACATGAAATGGTGTGAAAAAATGAGGAGCATGAAAAGATCTGAAAAATAAGAGTAGCACTTAAAGGTCTGAAAAATACGAGGAGCATGAAAAGGTGTGAAATATACGAGGAGCATGTAAAGGTCTGAAAAATATGAAGAGCATGAAAAGGTGTCAAAAATATGAGGAGCATTTAAAGCTGTGAAAAATAGGAAGAGCATGATTCTGTATGAAAAATATGAGGAGCATGAAACGGTGTGAAAAATAGGAAGAGCATGAAAAGGTGTCAAAAATATGAGGAGCATGAAACGGTGTGAAAAATGTGAAGAGCATGAAAAGGTGTCAAAAATATGAGGAGCATGCAATGGTCTGAAAAACATGAAGAACATTAAAAGGTGTCAAAAATATGAGGAGCATGAAAAGGTGTGAAAAATATGAGGAGCATGAAAAGGTGTGAAAAATATGAAGAGATTGTAAAGATTTCAAAAATATAGGTGCATGAAAAGTTGTGAATAATATGAAGACCATGAAAAGGTGTGAAAAATATCAAGAGCATGAAACGGTCTGAAAAATATGAGGAGCAGGAAACTGTCTGAAAAATATGAGGGGCATGAAAAACTGTCAAAAATATGTGGAGCATGAAATGGTGTGAAAAATGTGAAGAGCATGAAAAGGTGTGAAAAATATGACGAGCATGAAATGGTGGGAAATATACGAAGAGCATGAAAAGGTATGAAAACTTCAAAGAGCATGAAAAGATGTGACAAATACCAGGAGCATGAAAAGGTGTGAAAAACACGAAGAGCATGAAAAGCTGTGAATAATATAAAAAGCATGAAAAGGTCTGAAAAATATAAAGAGCATGAAAAGGTGTGAAAAATTTGAAGAGCATGAAAAAATGTGAAAAATAAGAAGAGTATGAAAAGGTGTGTAAAATATGCAGAGCATGTAAAAGTGTGGAAAATAAGAAGAGCATGAAAAGGTGTGACAAATACGAAGAGCATGAAAAGTTGTGAAAAATACCAGGAGCATGAACAGTTGTGAAAAATACGAGGAGCTTGAAAATATGTGAAAAATAAGAACAGCCTGAAAAGGTGGGAAAACACGAAGAGCATGAAAAGGTCCGAAAAAAAACGAAGAGCTTGAAAAGGTGTGACAAATACAAACAACATGAAAAGTTGTGAAAAATACGAGAAGCATGAAAAGGTGTGAAAAATACGAGGAGCCTGAAAAGGTCTGAAAAATACGAGGAGCATGAAAGGGTCTGAAAAATACGAGGAGCATGAAAAGATCTGAAAAATACGAGGAGCATGAAAAGATCTGAAAAATACGAGGAGCATGAAAGGGTCTGAAAAATACGAGGAGCATGAAATGGTCTGAAATACACGAGGGGCATGAAAAGGTCTGAAAATATGAAGAACATGAAAAGGTGTGAAAAATATGAGGAGCATGAAAGGTGTGAAAAATATGAAGAGCATGAAAACGTGTCAAAAATATGAGGAGCATTTAAAGGTGTGAAAAATAGGAAGAGCATGAATCTGTATGAAAAATATGAGGAGCATGAAACGGTGTGAAAAATAGGAAGAGCATGAAAAGGTGTCAAAAATATGAGGAGCATGAAACGGTGTGAAAAATGTGAAGAGCATGAAAAGGTGTCAAAAATATGAGGAGCATGAAAAGGTTTGAAAAACATGAAGAACATTAAAAAGTGTCAAAAATATGAGGAGCATGAAAAGGTGTGAAAAATATGAGGAGCATAAAAAGGTGTGAAAAATATGAAGAGCTTCTAAAGATTTCAAAAATATGAGGTGCATGAAAAGTTGTGAAAAATATGAAGACCATGAAAAGCTGTGAAAAATATCAAGAGCATGAAACGGTCTGAAAAATATGAGGAGCAGGAAACTGTCTGAAAAATATGAGGGGCATGAAAAACTGTCAAAAATATGTGGAGCATGAAATGGTCTGAAAAAACGACGAGCATGAAAAGGTCTGAAAAATACGAGGAGCAAAAAAGGGTGAAAAATACGAAGAGCATGAAACGTGTGATAAATAAATGGAGAATGAAAACGTCTGAAAAATACGAGGAGCATGAAAAGGTCTGAAAAATATGAGGAGTTTGAAAAGGTCTGAAAAATACGAGGAGCATGACAAGGACTGCAATATATGAAGAGCATGAAAAGGTGTCAAAAATATGAGGAGCATGTAGAGGTGTGAAAAATATGAGGAGAATGAAACTGTATGAAAAATCTGAGGAGCATGAAATGGTGTGAAGTATACGAGGAGCATGAAAAGGTGTGTAAAATACGTGGACCATGAAAATGTGTGAAAAATATGAAGAGCATGAAAGGGTATGAAAAATACGAGGAGCATGAAACGGTGTGAAAAATAAGAGGAACATGAAATGGTGTGAAAAAATGAGGAGCATGAAAAGATCTGAAAAATAAGAGTAGCACTTAAAGGTCTGAAAAATACGAGGAGCATGAAAAGCTCTGAAAAATACAGGAGCATGAAAAGGTGTGAAATATACGAGGAGCATGTAAAGGTCTGAAAAATATGAAGAGCATGAAAAGGTGTCAAAAATATAAGGAGCATGAAAAGGTGTGAAAAATACGAAGAGCATGAAAAGGTGTGAGAAACACGAAGAGCATGAAAAGGTGTGAAAAATACGAAGAGCTTGAAAAGGTGTGACAAATAAGAAGAGCATGTAAAGTTGTGAAAAATACGAGGAGCATGAAAAGGTCTGAAAAATATGTAGAGCATGAAAAAGTGTGAAAAATATGGGGAGCATGAAAAGGTGTCAAAATTATGAAGAGCATGAAACGGTGTCAAAAGTATGAGTAGCATGTGAAGGTTGAAAAATAGAGGAGCATGAATTTGTATAAAAAATTTGAGGAGCATGAACGGTGTGAAAAATATGAAGAGCATGAAAAGGTGTGAAAAGTATGAGGAGCATGAAAAGGTGTGAAAAATACGAGGAGCATGAAAAGATGTGAAATGTACAAGGAGCATTAAAATGTCTGAAAAATACGAGAGCATGAAAAGGTGTGAAAAACACGAAGAGCAGGAAAAGGTGTGAAAAATATGAAAAGCATGAAAAAATGTGAAAAATAAGAAGAGCATGAAAAGGTGTGAAAAACATGCACAGCATGTAAAAGTGTGGAAAATAAGACCATGAAAAGGTGTGACAAATATGAAGAGCATGAAAAGTTGTGATAAATACAAGGAGCATGAAAAGCTGTGAAAAATACGAGGAGCATAAAAAGGTGTGAAAAATATGAATAGCATGAAAAAGTGTGAAAAGTACGAGGAGCATGAAAATGTCTGAAAAATACGAGGAGCATGAAAAGGTGTGAAAAATATGTGGAGCATGAAAAGGTGTCAAAAATATGAGGAGAATGAAAAGGTGTGTAAAATATGAAGAGCATGAAAAGGTGTCAAAAATATGAGGAACATGTAAAGGTGTTAAAAATTTGAGGAGCATGAATCTGTATGAAAAATATGAGGAGGATGAAACGGTGTGAAAAAAATGAATATCATGAAAAGGTGTGAAAAATATGAGGAGTTTGAAAAGGTCTGAAAAATACGAGAGCATGAAAAGGTGTGAAAAACACGAAGAGCATGAAAAGGTCCGAAAAAAACGAAGCGCTTGAAAAGGAGTGACAAATACAAACAGCATGAAAAGTTGTGAAATATACGAGGAGCATTAAAATGTCTGAAAAATACAAGGAGCATGAAAGGGTCTGAAAAATACGAGGAGCATGAAATGGTCTGAAATACACGAGGGGCATGAAAAGGTCTGAAAAATATGAAGAGCATGAAACGGTCTGAAAAATATGAGGAGCATGAAAAGGTGTGAAAAATATGAAGAGCATGAAAAAGTGTCAAAAATATGAGGAGCATGAAACAGTGTGAAAAATGTGAAGAGCATGAAAAGGCGTCAAAAATAGGAGGAGCATGAAAAGGTCTGAAAAACATGAAGAAAATTAAAAGATGTCAAAAATATGAGGAGCATGAAAAGGTGTGAAAAATATGAGGAGCATGAAAAGGTGTGAAAAATATGAAGAACATGAAAAATTTGAGGAGATAGAAAAGGTGTGAAAATATGAAGAGCACGAAAAGGTGTGAAAAATATGAAGACCATGAAAAGTTGTGAAAAATACGAGGACATTAAAAGGTGTGAAAAATACGAGGAGCATGAAGAGGTGTGAAAAATACGAGGAGCATGAAAAGGTGTGAAAAATACGAGGAGCATGAAATGGTATGAAAAATATAAGGAGCATGAAAAGGCCTTATAAATACGAGGAGCATGAAAAGGTGTGAAAAATATGAAGAGCCCAAAAAGGTGTGACAATAAGAGGAGCACGAAAAGGTGTGAAAAATACGAGAGCATGAAAAGTTGTGAAAAATACGAGGAGCATGAAAAGGTGTGAAGAATTCTAGGAGCATGAAAAGGTCTGAGAAATACGAGGAGCATGAAAAGGTCTGAAAAATACGAAGAGCACGAAAACATGTGAAAAAGGTGAAGGGCATGAAATGGTGGGAATAATATGAAGAGCATGAAAAGGTCTGAAAAATACGGAGAGGACGAAAAGGTGTGAAAAATAGAAGGAGCACGAAAAGGTGTGAAAATACGAGGAGCACGAAAAGGTGTGAAAAATACAAGGAGCATGAAAAGTTGCACAAAATAGGAGGAGCATGAAAAGTTGTGAAAAAAACGCGGAACATGAAATGGTGTGAAAAATAGGAGGAGCATGAAATGTTGTGAAAAAAACGAAGATCATGAAAAGGTGTGAAGAATTCGAGGAGCATGAAAAGGTGTGAAAAAGACGAGGAGCATGAAAAGGTGTGAAAAATATGAAGAGCATGACAAGGTATGAGAAACATGAAGAGCACGAAAAGGTGTGAATAATATGAAGAGCAGGAAAAGTTCTGAAATTTACCAGGAGCACGAAGAGCTGTGGAATATACGAGGAGCATGAAAAGTTGTGAAAAATACGACGAGCATGAAAGGGTGTGAAAATTACAAGGAGGAAGAAAAGGTGTGAATAATAGGAGGAGCACGAAAAGTTGTGAAAAATACGAGGAGCAGGAAAAAGTCTGAAATATACGAGGTGCATGAAAGGGTGTGAAAAATATGAAGAGCACAAAAGTTTTAAAAATACGAAGAGCATGAAAAGGTGTGAAAAATATGAAGAGCATGAAAAATTCTGAAAAATACGAGGAGAACGAAAAGGTGTGAAAAATAGGAGGAGCACGAAAAGGTGTGAAAAATATGAGGAGCATGAAAAGTTGTGAAAAATATGAGGAGCACGAAAAGGTGTGAAAAATACGAGGAGCATGAAAATGTGTGAAAAATACGAGGAGCACAAAAAGGTGTGAAAAATACGAGGAGCATGAAAAGGCCTGAAAAATAGGAGGAGCATGAATAGATCTGAAAAATATGAGGAGCTAGAAAAGGTGTGAAAAATATGAAGAACATGAAAAATTTGAGGAGATAGAAAAGGTGTGAAAATATGAAGAGCACGAAAAGCTGTGAAAAATACGAGGAGCATGAAAAGGTCTGAAAAATATGAAGAGCACGAAAAGGTCTGAAAAATACGAAGAGCACGGAAAGGTGTGAAAAATATGAGAAGCAGGAAAAGGTATGAAAAATATGAGGAGCATGAAAAGGTGTGAAAAATACGAAGAGCATGAAAAGCTGTGAAAATTATGAAGAGCATGAAAAGGTGTGAAAAATACGAAGAGCATGAAAAGGTGTGAAAAATATGAAGAGAATGAAAAGGTCTGAAAAATACGAGAGCCTGAAAACGTCAGAAAAATATTAGGAGCATGAAAAGTTGTCAAAAATATGAGGAGCATGAAAAGGTGTGAAAAATTAGAGGAGCATGAGACGGACTGAAAAATACGAGGAGTATGAAACGGTCAGAAAAATATGATGAGCATGAATAGGTGTCAAAAATATGAGGAGTATGAAACGGTGTGAAAATATGAAGAGCATGAAACGGTCTGAAAAATATGAGGAGCATGAAAAGGTGTCAAAAATAGGAGGAGCATGTAAAGGTATGAAAAATATGAGAAGCATGTATCTGGATGAAAAATATGAGGAGTTGAAAAGAGTAGAATGAAAAAATACAGAGGGACATAGAAGAATGTGAAAATAATGAGAGAGAAATAAAAGAAGCTGTGAAAAAAAAAAATATGAGGAGCAATGAAACGGATGAAAAAAAAAAAAAAATGAGGAGCATGAAAAGTTCTGAAATATAGGAGGACCATGACAAGGTGTGAAAAATATGAGGAGCATGAAAAGGTGTTAAAAATATTAGGAGCATGAACGGTGTGAAAAATATGAAGAGCATGATAAGGTGTGGAAAATATGACCAGCATTAAAACGTGTGAAAAAGAGGAAGAACATGAAACACTGTGAAAAACACGAAGAGCATGAAAAGTTTGGAAAAATATCAATAGCATGAAAAGGTCTGAAAAATATGAAAAGCATGAAAAGGTGTGAATAATATGAAAACATGAAAAGATGTGGAAAATACGAGGAGCATGAAAAGATCTGAAAAACACGAGGAGCATGAAACGGTCTGAAAAATATGAGGAGCATGAAAAGTAGTGAAAAATACGAAGAGCATGAAAAGGTGTGACAATAAGAGGAGAACGAAAAGTTGTGAAAAATATGAGGAGCATGAAAAGTTGTGAAAAATACGAGGAGCATGAAAAGGTGTGAAGAATTCGAGGAGCATGAAAAGGTGTGAAAAATATGAGGAGCATGAAAAGGTCTGAAAAATATGAGGAGCTAGATAAGGTCTGAAAAATATGAAGAGACTGAAAAGGTGTGAAAAATATGAAGACCATGAAAAGTTTTGAAAAATATGAGGACATTAAAAGGTGTGAAAAATACGAGGAGCATGAAGAGGTGTGAAAAATATAAGGAGCATGAAAAGGCCTTATAAATACAAGGAGCATGAAAAGGTGTGAAAAATACGAAGAGCATGAAAAGGTGTGAAAAATATGAAAGAATGAAAAGGTCTGAAAAATACGAGGAGCCTGAAATGGTAAGAAAAATATTAGGAGCATGAAAAGTTGTCAAAAATAGGAAGAGCATGAAAAGTTTTGAAAAATTAGAGGAGCATGAAACGGACTGAAAAATACGAGGAGCCTGAAAAGGTCAGAAATATATGAGGAGCATGAATAGGTGTCAAAAATATGAGGAGTATGAAACGGTGTGAAAATATGAAGAGCATGAAACGGTCTGAAAAATATGAGGAGCATGAAAAGGTGTCAAAAATATGAGGAGCATGAAAAGGTATGAAAAATATGAGAAGCATGTATCTGGATGAAAAATATGAGGAGTATGAAACGGTGTGAAAATACGAGGAGCATGAAAATATGTGAAAAATACAAGGAGCATGAAAAGGTGTGAAAAATATGAGGTGCATGAAACGGTCTGAAAAAAATGAGGAGCATGAAAAGTTCTGAAATATAGGAGGACCATGAAAAGGTCTGAAAAATATGAGGAGCATGAAAAGGTGTTAAAAATATTAGGAGCATGAAACGGTGTGAAATATAAGAAGAGCATGATAAGGTGTGAAAAATATGAGCAGCATTAAAACGTGTGAAAAATAGGAAGAGCATGAAACATTGAAAAACACGAAGAGCATGAAAAGTTTGGAAAAATATCAATAGCATGAAAAGGCCTGAAAAATATGAAGAGCCTGAAAAGGTGTGAAAAATATGAAGACCATGAGAAGTTGTAAAAAATACGAGGAAGATGAAAAGGTGTGAAAAATACGAGGAGCATGAAGAGGTGTGAAAAATACGAGGAACATGAAAAGGTGTGAAGAATTCGAGTAGCATGAAAGGTGAGAAAAATATGAAGAGCATGAAAAGGTCTGAGAAACATGAAGAGCACGAAAATGTGTGAATAATATGAAGAGCAAGAAAAGGTCTGAAATTTACGAGGAGCACGAAAAGCTGTGGAATAACGAGGAGCATGAAAAGGTGTGAAAAATACGAGGAGCATGAAAAGGTGTGAAAATACAAGGAGGAAGAAAAGGTGTGAAAAATAGGAGGAGCACGAAAACGTGTGAAAAATACGAGGAGCATGCAAAGGTGTGAAAAATACGAGGAGCATGAAAAGCTGTGAAGAACACGATAAGCATGAAAAGGTGTTGAAAAATATGAGGAGCACGAAAAGGTCTGAAATATACGAGGAGCATGAAAGTGTGTGAAAATTATGAAGAGGACAAAAGTTCTGAAAAATATGAAGAGCATGAAAAGGTGTGAAAAATATGAAGAGCATGAAAAATTCTGAAAAATACGAGGAGCACGAAAAGGTGTGAAAAATAGGAGGAGCACGAAAAGCTGTGAATAATACGAGGATTGTGAAAAGTTGTGAAAAACATAAGGAGCACGAAAAGATGTGAAAAATACGAGGAGCACAAAAAGGTGTGAAAAATACGAGGAGCATGAAGAGGTGTGAAAAATACGAGGAGCATGAAAAGGTGTGAAAAATACGAGGAGGATGAAAAGGTCTGAGAAATACGAGGAGCATGAAAAGGTCTGAGAAATACGAGGAGCATGAAAAGGTCTGAAAAATACGAAGAGCACGAAAACGTGTGAAAAAGGTGAAGGGCATGAAATGGTGGGAATAATATGAAGAGCATGAAAAGGTCTGAAAAATACGGAGAGGACGAAAAGGTATGAAAAATAGAAGGAGCACGAAATGGTGTGAAAATACGAGGAGCACGAAAAGGTGTGAAAAATACAAGGAGCATGAAAAGTTGCGCAAAATAGGAGGAGCATGAAAAGTTGTGAAAAAAACGCGGAACATGAAATGGTGTGAAAAATACGAGGAGCATGAAATGTTGTGAAAAAAACGAAGATCATGAAAAGGTGTGAAGAATTCGAGGAGCATGAAAAGGTGTGAAAAAGACGAGGAGCATGAAAAGGTGTGAAAAATATAAAGAGCATGAAAAGGTGTGAGAAATATGAAGAGCGCGAAAAGGTGTGAATAATATGAAGAGCAGGAAATGTTCTGAAATTTACCAGGAGCACGAAGAGCTGTGGAATATACGAGGAGCACGAAAAGTTGTGAAAAATACGAGGATCACGAACAGGTCTGAAATATACGAGGTGCATGAAAGGGTGTGAAAAATACGAGGAGCACAAAAATGTGTGAAAAATACAAGGGGCATGAAAAGATCTGAAAAATACGAGGAGCATTAAAAGGCCTGAAAAATAGGAGGAGCATGAATAGATCTGAAAAATATGAGGAGCTAGAAAAGGTGTGAAAAATATGAAGAACATGAAAAATTTGAGGAGATAGAAAAGGTGTGAAAATATGAAGAGCACGAAAAGGTGTGAAAAATATGAAGACCATGAAAAGTTGTGAAAAATACGAGGACATTAAAAGGTGTGAAAAATACGAGGAACATGAAGAGGTGTGAAAAATACGAGGAGCATGAAAAGGTGTGAAAAATACGAGGAGCATGAAATGGTATGAAAAATATAAGGAGCATGAAAAGGCCTTATAAATACGAGGAGCATGAAAAGGTGTGAAAAATACGAGGAGCATGAAAAGGTGTGAAAAATATGAAGAGCCCAAAAAGGTGTGACAATAAGAGGAGCACGAAAAGGTGTGAAAAATAAGAGAGCATGAAAAGTTGTGAAAAATACGAGGAGCATGAAAAGGTGTGAAGAATTCTAGGAGCATGAAAAGGTCTGAGAAATACGAGGAGCATGAAAAGGTCTGAAAAATACGAAGAGCACGAAAACGTGTGAAAAAGGTGAAGGGCATGAAATGGTGGGAATAATATGAAGAGCATGAAAAGGTCTGAAAAATACGGAGAGGACGAAAAGGTGTGAAAAATAGAAGGAGCACGAAAAGGTGTGAAAATACGAGGAGCACGAAAAGGTGTGAAAAATACAAGGAGCATGAAAAGTTGCGCAAAATAGGAGGAGCATGAAAAGTTGTGAAAAAAACGCGGAACATGAAATGGTGTGAAAAATACGAGGAGCATGAAATGTTGTGAAAAAAACGAAGATCATGGAAAGGTGTGAAGAATTCGAGGAGCATGAAAAGGTGTGAAAAAGACGAGGAGCATGAAAAGGTGTGAAAAATATGAAGAGCATGACAAGGTATGAGAAACATGAAGAGCACGAAAAGGTGTGAATAATATGAAGAGCAGGAAAAGTTCTGAAATTTACCAGGAGCACGAAGAGCTGTGGAATATACGAGGAGCATGAAAAGTTGTGAAAAATACGACGAGCATGAAAAGGTGTAAAAATTACAAGGAGGAAGAAAAGGTGTGAATAATAGGAGGAGCACGAAAAGTTGTGAAAAATACGAGGAGCAGGAAAAGGTCTGAAATATACGAGGTGCATGAAAGGGTGTGAAAAATATGAAGAGCACAAAAGTTTTAAAAATATGAAGAGCATGAAAAGGTGTGAAAAATATGAAGAGCATGAAAAATTCTGAAAAATACGAGGAGAACGAAAAGGTGTGAAAAATAGGAGGAGCACGAAAAGGTGTGAAAAATATGAGGATCATGAAAAGTTGTGAAAAATATGAGGAGCACGAAAAGGTGTGAAAAATACGAGGAGCATGAAAAGGTCTGAAAAATACGAGGAGCATCAAAAGGTGTGAAAAATGCAAGGAGCATGAAAAGATCTGAAAAATACGAGGAGCATGAAAAGGCCTGAAAAATAGGAGGAGCATGAATAGATCTGAAAAATATGAGGAGCTAGAAAAGGTGTGAAAGATATGAAGAACATGAAAATGAAAAATAGGAGGAGAATAAAAAGGTCTGAAAAATACGAGGAGCATGAAAAGGTCTGAAAAATATGAAGAGCCTGAAAAGGTGTGAAAAATATGAAGAACAAGAAAATGTCTGAAAAGAATGAAGAGCACGAAAAGGTGTGAAAAGTAGGAGAACGAAAAGGTGTGAAAAATACGAAGAGCATGAGAAGGTGTGAAAAACACGAGGATCATGTAAAGGTGTGAAAAATACGAGGAGCATGAAAACGTGTCAAAAATACGAGGAGCATGAAAAGACCTGAAAAATAGGAGGAGCATAAAAGCGTCCTGAAAAATATCCGAAGGAGCAATGAAAAAGGTCTGAAAAATATGAAGAGCCTGAAAAGGTGTGAAAAATATGAAGAACAAGAAAATGTCTGAAAAGTATGAAGAGCACGAAAAGGTGTGAAAAATAGGAGGAGAACGAAAAGGTGTGAAAAATACGAAGAGCATGAAAAGATGTGACAAATACGAAGAGCATGAAAAGGTGTCAAAAATATGAGGAGAATGAAAAGCTGCCAAAAATAGGAGGAGCATGAAACGGTGTGAAATATACGAAGAGCATGAAAAGCTGAGAAAAATATCAAGAGCATGAAAAGGTCTGAAAAATAAGAAGAGCATGAAAAGGTGTGAAAAATACGAAGATCATGAAAAGGTGTGAAAAATACGAAGAGCCTGAAAAGGTGTGAAAACACAAAGAGCATGAAAAATTGTGAAAAATACAAGGAGCATGAAAAGGTCTGAAAAATAAGAAGAGCATGAAAAGGTATGAAAAATATGAGGAGCATCAAAAGGTGTGAAAAATATGAGGAGCATGAAACTGTATGAAAAATATGAGGAGCATGAAACGGTGTGAAAAATATGAAGAGCATGAAAAGCTGTGAAAAATATGAGGACCATGAAAAGGTGTGAAAAATATGAAGAGGATTTAAAGGTCTGAAAAATACGAGGAGCATGAAAGGGTATGAAAAATATGAGGAGCATGAAATGGTGTGAAAAATAAGAGGAGCATGAAATGGTATGAAAAAATGAGGAGCACGAAAAGTTCTGAAAATTAAGAGGAACATTTAAAGGTCTGAAAAATAGGAGGAGCATGAAAAGCTCTGAAAAATACGAGGAGCATGAAAAGGTGTGAAATATATGAGGAGAATGAAAAGGTCTGAAAAATATGAAGAGCATGAAAAGGTGTCAAAAATATAAGGAGCATGAAAACGTGTGAAAAATACGAAGAGCGGGAAATGGTGTGAAAAATACGAAGAGCAGGAAAAGGTGTGAAAATTATCAAAAGCATGAAAAGGTCTGAAAAATATGACGAGCATGATAAGGTATCAAAAATATGAGGAGCATTAAAAGGGTCGAAAATATGAGAAGCATGTAAAGGTCTGAAAAAAATGAGGAGCATGAAACTGTATGAAAAATTAGAGGAGGATGAAAAGGTGTGAAAAGTACGTGGAGCATTAAAATGTCTGAGAAATACGAGAGCATGAAAAGGTGTGAAAAATATAAAAAGCATGAAAAGGTCTGAAAAATATGAAGATCATGAAAAGGAGTGAAAAACATGAAAAGCATGAAAAAATGTGAAAAATAAGAAGAGCATGAAAAGGTGTGAAAAACATGCAGATCATGTAAAAGTGTGGAAAATAAGAAGAGCATGAAAAGGTGTGACAAATACAAAGAGCATGAAAGGTGAAAAATACGAGGAGAATGAAAAGTTGTAAAACACGAGGAGCATGAAAAGGTGTGAAAAATATGAATAGCATGGAAAAGTGTGAAAAGTACGAGGAGCATGAAAAGGTTTGAAAAATACGAGGAGCATGAAAACGTCTTAAAAATACGAGGCGCATGAAAAGGTCTGAAAAATATGTAGAGCATGAACAGGTGTCAAAAATATGAGGAGAATGAAAAGGAGTGAAAAATATGAAGAGCATGAAAAGGTGTCAAAAATGTGAGGAGCATGTAAAGGTGTGAAAAATATGAGGTTCAAAATGTGTATGAAAAATATGAGGAGCATGAAACGGTGTGAAAAATATGAAGAGCATGAAAAGGTGTGAAAATTATGAGGAGTATGAAAACGTCTTAAAAATATGAGGAGCATGAAAAGGTCTGAAAAATATGTGGAGCATGAAAAGGTGTCAAAAATATGAGAGAATGAAAAGGTGTGTAAAATATGAAAAGCATAAAAGGTTTCAAAAATATGAGGAACATGTAAAGGTGTGAAAAATATGAGGAGCATGAATCTGTATGAAAAATATGAGGAGGATGAAACGGTGTGAAAAATATGAGGAGTTTGAAAAGGTCTGAAAAATACGAGAGCATGAAAAGGTGTGAAAAACACGAAGAGCATGAAAATGTGTGAAAAATAAGAACAGCATGAAAAGGTGTGAAAAACATGAAGAGCATGAAAAGGTCCGAAAAAAACGAAGAGCTTGAAAAGGTGTGACAAATACAAACAGCATGAAAAGTTGTGAAAAATACAAGGAGCATGAAAAGGTGTGAAAAATACGAGGAGCATGAAAAGGTCTGAAAAATACGAGGATCATTAAAGGGTCTGAAAAATACGAGGAGCATGAAAAGGTTTTAAAAATACGAGAGGCATGAAAAGATCTGAAATATACGAGGAGCAAGAAAGGGTCTGAAAAATACAAGGAGCATGAAATGGTCTGAAATACACGAGGGGCATGAAAAGGTGTGAAAAATATGAAGAGCATGAAAAGGTGTGAAAAATATGAGGAGCATAAAAAGGTATGAAAAATAGGAAGAGCATGAATCTGTATGAAAATGAGGAGCATGAAACGGTGTGAAAAATAGGAAGAGCATGAAAAGGTGTCAAAAATATGAGGAGCATATAAAGGTATGAAAAATAGGAAGAGCATGAATCTGTATGAAAATGAGGAGCATGAAACGGTGTGAAAAATAGGAAGAGCATGAAAACTTGTCAAAAATATGAGGAGCATTTAAAGGTGTGAAAAATAGGAAGAGCATGAATCTGTATGAAAAATATGAGAAGCATGAAACGGTGTAAAAAATAGGAAGAGCATGAAAAGGTGTCAAAAATATGAGGAGCATTTAAAGGTGTGAAAAATAGGAAGAGCATGAAAAGGTGTCAAAAATATGAGGAGCATTTAACGGTGTGAAAAATAGGAAGAGCATGAATCTGTATGAAAAATATGAGGAGCATGAAACGGTGTAAAAAATAGGAAGAGCATGAAAAGGTGTCAAAAATATGAGGTGCATGAAACGGTGTGAAAAATATGAAGAGCATGAAAAGGTGTCAAAAATATGAGGAGCATGAAAAGGTCTGAAAAACATGAAGAACATTAAAAGGTGTCAAAAATATGAGCAGCATGAAAAGGTGTGAAAAACACGAAGAGCATGAAAATGTGTGAAAAATAAGAACAGCCTGAAAAGGTGTGAAAAACATGAAGAGCATGAAAAGGTCCGAAAAAAACGAAGAGCTTGAAAAGGTGTGACAAATACAAACAGCATGAAAAGTTGTGAAAAATACAAGGAGCATGAAAAGGTGTGAAAAATACGAGGAGCATGAAAAGGTCTGAAAAATACGAGGATCATTAAAGGGTCTGAAAAATACGAGGAGCATGAAAAGGTTTTAAAAATACGAGAGGCATGAAAAGATCTGAAATATACGAGGAGCAAGAAAGGGTCTGAAAAATACAAGGAGCATGAAATGGTCTGAAATACACGAGGGGCATGAAAAGGTGTGAAAAATATGAAGAGCATGAAAAGGTGTGAAAAATATGAGGAGCATATAAAGGTATGAAAAATAGGAAGAGCATGAATCTGTATGAAAATGAGGAGCATGAAACGGTGTGAAAAATAGGAAGAGCATGAAAAGGTGTCAAAAATATGAGGAGCATATAAAGGTATGAAAAATAGGAAGAGCATGAATCTGTATGAAAATGAGGAGCATGAAACGGTGTGAAAAATAGGAAGAGCATGAAAAGGTGTCAAAAATATGAGGAGCATTTAAAGGTGTGAAAAATAGGAAGAGCATGAATCTGTATGAAAAATATGAGAAGCATGAAACGGTGTAAAAAATAGGAAGAGCATGAAAAGGTGTCAAAAATATGAGGAGCATTTAAAGGTGTGAAAAATAGGAAGAGCATGAAAAGGTGTCAAAAATATGAGGAGCATTTAAAGGTGTGAAAAATAGGAAGAGCATGAATCTGTATGAAAAATATGAGGAGCATGAAACGGTGTAAAAAATAGGAAGAGCATGAAAAGGTGTCAAAAATATGAGGTGCATGAAACGGTGTGAAAAATATGAAGAGCATGAAAAGGTGTCAAAAATATGAGGAGCATGAAAAGGTCTGAAAAACATGAAGAACATTAAAAGGTGTCAAAAATATGAGCAGCATGAAAAGGTGTGAAAAATATGAGGAGCATGAAAAGGTGTGAAAAATATGAAGAGTTTCACAAGATTTCAAAAATATGAGGAGCATGAAAAGTTGTGAAAAATATGAAGACCATGAAATGGTGTGAAAAATATCAAGAGCATGAAACGGTCTGAAAAATATGAGGAGCAGGAAACTGTCTGAAAAATATGAGGGGCATGAAAAACTGTCAAAAATATGTGGAGCATGAAATGGTGTGAAAAAAGTGAAGAGCATGAAAAGGTGTGAAAAATATGACGAGATTGAAACGGTGGGAAATATACGAAGAGCATGAAATGGTGTGAAAAACACGAAGAGCATGAAAAGGTGTGAAAAATAGCAAGAGCCTGAAACGGCCTGAAAAATTCGAAGAGCAGGAAAAGGTGTGAAAAACACGAAGAGCATGAAAAGGATTGAGAAATACGAAGAGCATGAAAAGGTCTGCCAAATACGAGAAGCATGAAAAGGTCTGAAATATACGAGGAGCATGAAAAGGTGTGAAAAATATGAGGAGCATGAAAAGGTGTCAAAAATATGAGGATCATCAAAAGGTGTCAAAAATATTAAGAGCATGAAAAGGTCTCAAAATTACGAGGAGCATGAAAAGGTGTGAAAATTATGAAGAGCATGAAAAGGTGTGCAAAACACGAAGAGCATGAAAAGGTTTGAAAAATACGAAGAGCTTGAAAAGGTGTGACAAATACGAAGAGCATGTAAAGTTGTGAAAAATATGAGGAGCATGAAAATGTCTGAAAAATACGAGGAGCATGAAGACATCTGAAAAATACGACGAGCATGAAAAGGTCTGAAAAATATGTAGAGCACGAAAAAGTGTCAAAAATATGGGGAGCATGAAAAGGTGTCAAAACTATGAAGAGCATGAAACGGTGTCAAAAATATGAGTAGCATGTAACGGTTGAAAAATAAGAGGAGCATGAATTTGTATAAAAAATATGAGGAGCATGAAACGGTGTGAAAAATATGAAGAGCATGAAAAGGTGTGAAAAACACGAAGGGCATGAAAAGGCCTGAAAAATACGAGGAGCATGAAAATGTCTGAAAATACGAGGAGTATGAAAAGGTCTGAAAATTACGAGGAGCATGAAGACATCTGAAAAATACGACGAGCATGAAAAAGGTCTGAAAAATACAAAGAGTATGAAATGGTCAAAGAAACACGAGGAGCATGAAAAGGTCTGAAATATACGAGAGCATTAAAAGGTCTGAAAAATATGAGGAGCATGAAAAGGTGTCAAAATATGAGTAGCAGGTAAAGGTGTGAAAAATAAGAGGAGCATGAATCTGTATGAAAAATATGAGGAACCTGAAACGGTGTGAAAAATATGAAAAGAATGAAATGGTCTGAAAAATATGAGGAGCATGAAAAAGTGTGAAAAATACGAGGAGCATGAAAAGGTGTGAAAAATACGAGGAGCATGAAAAGGACTGAAAAACAGGAGGACCATGAAAATGTATGAAAAATAGGAGGAGCATGAAAAGGTCTGAAAAATAGGAGGAGCATGAAAAGGCCTGGAAAATAGGAGGAGCATGAAAAGCTCTGAAAAATACGAGGAGAATGAAAAGGTCTGAAAAATAGGAGGAGGATGGAAAGGCCTGAAAAATACGAGGAGCATGGAAAGGTCTCAAAAATAGGAGGAGCTTGAAAAGGTGTGAAAAATATGAGGAGCATGAGAAGGTCTGAAAAATATGAAGAGCATGAAAAAATGTCAAAAATATGAGGAGCATGAAATGGTCTGAAAAATATTTAGAGCATGAAAAGGTGTCAAAAATATGAGGAGCATGAAAAGTTGTGGAAAATATGAAGAGAAGGAAAAGGTGTCAAAAATATGAGGAGCATGTAAAGGTGTGAAATATATGAGGAGCATGAAATGGTCTGAAATATATGAGGAGCATGAAACGGTCTGAAAAATATGAGTAGAATGAAAAGGTGTCCAAAATATGAGGAGCATGAAACAGTTTCAAATTATGAAGAGCATGACGGTGTGAAAAATATGAAGAGCTACAAAAGGTGTAAAATACATGAGAGGCAATAAAAGGTGTGAGAAAATTGAGGAGCATGAAAAGGTCTGAAAAATACGAGGAGCATGAAAAGGTCTGAAAAATACGAGGAGCATGAAAAGGTGTGAAAAATACGAGGAGCATGAAAAGGTCTGAAAAATAAAAGGAGCATGAAAAGGTGTCAAAAATATGAGGACCTTGAAAAGGTGTCAAAAATATGAAGAGCATGAAAGGGGTCAAAAATATGAATAGAATGTAAAGGTGTGAAAAATAAGTGGAGCATGAATCAGTATGAAAAATATGAGTAGCATGGAACGGTGTGAAAAATATGAACAGCATGAATAGGTGTGAAAAATATGAGGATCATGTAAAGGCGTGAAAAATATGAGGAGCATGAAACGGTCTGAAAAATATGAGGAGCATGAAAAACTGTCAAAAATATGAGGAGCATGAAACAGTGAGAAAAATATGAAGAGAATGAAAAGGTGTGAAAAATATGAGGAGCATGAAAAGGTCTGAAAAATACGAGGAGCATGAAGACGTCTGAAAAATACGACGAGCATGAAAAGGTCTGAAAAATATGTAGAGCATGAAAAAGTGTCAAAAATATGGGGAGCATGAAAAGGTGTCAAAAATATGAAGAGCATGAAATGGTGTCAAAAATATGAGTAGCATATAAAGGTTGAAAAATAAGAGGAGCATGAATTTGTATAAAAATTATGAGGAGCATGAAACGGTGTGAAAAATATGAAGTGCATGAAAAGGTGTGAAAAACACGAAGGGCATGAAAAGGTCTGAAAAATACGAGGAGCATGAAAATGTCTGAAAATACGAGGAGTATGAAAAGGTCTGAAAATTACGAGGAGCATGAAAAGTTCTGAAAAATACGAGGAGCATGAAAAGGTCTGAAAAATACAAAGAGTATGAAATGGTCAAAGAAACACGAGGAGCATGAAAAGGTCTGAAAAATACGAGAGTATTAAAAGGTCTGAAAAATATGAGGAGGATGAGAAGGTCTGAAAAATACGAGGAGCATGAAAAGGTGACAAAAATATGAGGAGCATGAAAAGGTGTCAAAATATGAGTAGCAGGTAAAGGTGTGAAAAATAAGAGGAGCATGGATCTGTATGAAAAATATAAGGAACCTGAAACGGTGTGAAAAATATGAAAAGAATGAAATGGTCTGAAAAACATGAGGAGCATGAAACGGTCTGAAATATATGAGGAGCATAAAAGCTGTCAAAAATATGAGGAGCATCAAAAGGTGTGAAAAATATGAGAGCATGAAAAGGTGTCAAATATATGTGGAGCATGTAAAGGTGTAAAAATATGAGGGGCATGAAACGGTCCAAAAAATATGAGGAGGATGAAAACTGTGAAAAATACAAAGAGCATGAAAAGGTGTGAAAAATATAAGGAGCATCAAAAGGTGTGAAAAATATGAGGAGCATGAAACTGTATGAAAAATATGAGGAGCATTAAACGGTGGGAAAAATATGAAGAGCATGAAAAAGTCTCAAAATACGAGGAGCATGAAAAGGGCTCAAATATATGAGGAGCATAAAAAGTTCTGAAAAATACGAGGAGCATGAAAAGGTTTGAAAAATACGAGGGAATGAAAATGTCTGAAAAATACGAGGAGTTTGAAAAGGTCTCAAAAATACGAGGAGCATGAAAAGGTCTGAAAAATAGGAAGAGCATGAAAAGGTGTCAAAAACATGAGGAGCATGAAAAGGTGTGAAAAATATGAAGAGCATTAAAAAGTTTCAAAAATATTAGTAGCATGTAAAAGTGTCAAAAATATGAAGAGCATGAAAAGGTGTCAAAAATATGAGTAGCATGTAAAGGTGTCAAAAATATGAAGAGCATGAAAAGGTGTCAAAAATATGAGTAGCATGAAAGGTGTGAAAAATAAGAGGAGCATGAATCTGTATGAAAAATATGAGGAGCATGAAAAGGTGTGAAAAATATGAAGAGCATGAAAAGGTGTGAAAAATATGAGGAGCATTAAAGGTGTGAAAAATATGAGGAGCATGAAAAGGTGTGAAACATACGAGGAGCATGTAAAGGTGTGAAATATACGAGGAACATGAAAAAGTGTGAAAAATACGAGGAGCATGAAAAGGTGTGAAAAATACGAGGACCATGAAAAGGTGTGAAAAATTCGAGGAGAATGAAAAGTTGTGAAAAATTGAACGGGCATGGAAAGGTCTGAAAAATACAAGGAGCATGAAAAGGTCTGAAAATACAAGGAGCATGAAAAGGTCTGAAAAATATGAAGAGTCTGAAAAGGTGTCAAAAATATGAGGAGCATCAAAAGGTGTGAAAATACGAAGAGCATGAAAAGGTTTGAAAAATACTAGGAGCATGAAAAGTTCAGAAAAATACGAGGAGCATGAAAAGGTCTGAAAAATACAAGGAGCATGAAAATGTCTGAAAAATAGGAACAGCATGAAAGGGTGTCAAAAATATGAGGAGCATTAAAAGGTGTGAAAAATATGAAGAACATGAAAAAGTGTCAAAAATATTAGTAGCATGTAAAGGTGTCAAAAATATGAAGAGCATGAAAAGGTGTCAAAGATATGAGTAGCATGTAAAGGTGTCAAAAATATGAAGAGCAAGAAAAGGTGTGAAAAATATGAGTAGCATGTAAAGGTGTGAAAAATAAGAGGAGCATGAATCTGTATGAAAAATAAAAGGAGCAAGAAAAGGTGTGAAAAATATGTAGAGCATGAAAAGGTGTCAAAAATATGAGCAGCATGAAAAGGTATGAAAAATATGAAGAGCATGAAAAGGTGTCAAAAACATGAGGATCATGTAACGGTGTGAAAAATATGAGGAGCATGAATCTGTATGAAAAATATGAGGAGCATGAAAAGGCCTGAAAAATACGAGGAGCATGAAAAGTCTGAAAAAATATGTAGAGCATGAAAAGGTGTCAAAAATATGAGCAGCATGAAAAGGTATGAAAAATATGAAGAGCATGAAAAGGTGTCAAAGACATGAGGATCATGTAACGGTGTGAAAAACATGAGGAGCATGAATCTGTATGAAATATATGAGGAGCATGAAACGGTGTGAAAAATATGAGGAGCATGAAAAGTGTGAATAATATGAGGAGCATGAAAAGCTGAGAAAAATAAGAGGAGCATGAAACGGTCTGAAAAAATATGAGGAGCATGAAACGGTCTGATATATATGAGGAGCAAGAAACGGTCTGAAAAATATGAGGAGCATGAAAAGGTGTCAGAAATATGAGCAGCATGAAACTGTGAAAAATATGAAGATCATGAAAAGGTCTGAAATATATGAGAACCATGAAAAGGGGTGAAAAATACAAGGATCATGAAAAGGTGTGAAAAATACGAGGAGCATGAAAAGGTCTGAAAAATACGAGGAGCATGAAAAGGTCTGAAAAATACCAGGAGCATGAAAAGGTCTGAAAAATATGAAGAGCATGAAAAGGTGTCAAAAATATGAGGAGCAGAAAAGGTGAGAAAAATATGAAGAGCATGAAAAGGAGTCAAAAATATGAGGAGCATGTAAAGGTGTGAAAAATGTGAGGATAATGAAACTGAATCAAACCACGTGTTTGTTCAGCGACGTCAGGACTCCTGCCTAGTTGCGAGGGACAACTCGGGATTCTCCT
Source organism: Cervus canadensis (assembly GCF_019320065.1). Classification (NCBI taxonomy): domain Eukaryota; kingdom Metazoa; phylum Chordata; class Mammalia; order Artiodactyla; family Cervidae; genus Cervus; species Cervus canadensis. Next base: position 65,597,702 of record NC_057399.1, on the reverse strand, counting down.
CGAGGCTCGGCAGGGCAATTGGTACGCCTCTCCAGCTGAGGCGGGAGACCAAGAGTACCTTTCCACGTGCCACAGGAATCCTGGGACTCCTATCAAGTTTCATGAGGAGTCAGGCATCGTCTCCTTTGGAGGCACTGATCTCCGCGTACCTCTGGAGTTTTCAAAGGATGTGAGGCCTCCGGTCGCGATGAGTGGGGAACTAGGTCTTTCTCTGTGGTCTCCACAGGGGATTCAGACATCCTTTCGTCTTGGGAGATGCAAGACGAGCCTGCATTCAAGTCACTGCAGGGATATCCGGCCTTATTTCGAGTCAGGGCATCGCGGTGTCCATTCCACTTGTGACCGCAAACTCAGGGTCCCTCTCACATACCAAGAGCTGAGAGAAGCCTCCTCTTGAGGTTCTTATGGCAAGGTGGTATTCCTCTGGAGTCGAAGCCAGGGCCTAACCTCTCATCTCGAGTTGATTTTTGGTCCACGGAGCTCTTTCGTGTTGCTACAGTGACCTCACGATTCCTCTAGCCTTGAAACAGTGTTCTTGGGGTTTCTCTGGAGTGCCATCAAGGAAATCAAGGCTCCTTTCATGTGTGATGTGCAACACGGAATTGCTCTGCACGCAGTGCAGGGGAATCGGGCCTCATCTCACGGCGAGGGGGAAGTCTCATGGTTTTTCTCGAGTTTTGGCGGGAACCTGGGGTATATTCTCGAGATAAGACGGGGATGGCTCTTCCACACATGTGTTGCTTCAGCGACGTCAGGACTCCTGCCTAGTTGCGAGGGACAACTCGGGATTCTCCTCGAGGCTTGGCAGGGCAATTGGGACGCCTCTCCAGCTGAGGCGTGAGACCAAGGGTCCCTTTCCACGTCCACAGGAATCCTGGGACTCCTATCAAGTTTCACGAGGAGTCAGGCATCGTCTCCTTTGGAGGCACTGTTCTGCGCTTAACTCTGGAGTTTTCAAAGGATGTGAGACCTCCGGTCGCGATGAGGTGGGGAACTAGGTCTTTCTCTGTGGTCTCAAATGGGATTCAGACATCCTTTCGTCCTGGGAGATGCAAAAGGAGCCTGCATTCAAGTCACTGCAGGGATATCCGGGTTATTTCGAGTCAGGGTATCCCCGTGTCCATTCCACTTGAGGCCGCAAACTCAGGTTCACTCTCAAATACCTAGAGCTGAGAGAAGCCTCCTCTTGAGGTGCTTGTGGTAAGGTGGTATCCTCTGGAGTCGAAGCCAGGGACTAACCTCTCATCTCGAGTTGATTTTTGGTCCACGGAGCTCTTTCGTGTTGATACAGTGACCTCAGGATCCCTCTAGCCTTGAAACAGTGTTCTTGCGGTTTCTCTGGAGTGCCATCAAGGAAATCAAGGCTCCTTTCATGTGTGATGTGCCACACGGAAATGCTCTGCACGCAGTGCAGGGGAAGCTGTCCTCATCTCGCGGCGAGGGGGAAGTCTCATGATTTTTCTCGAGTTGCGGCGGGAACCTGGGGTATATTCTCGAGTTACGACGGGGATGGCCTTTCCACACACGTGTTTGATCAGCGACATCAGGACTCCTCGCTAGTTGCGAGGGACAACTCGGGATTCTCCTCGAGGATTGGCAGGGCAGTTGGAACGCCTCTCCAGCTGAAGTGGGGGACCAAGTGTCCCTTTCCACGTGCCACAGGAATCCTGGGACTCCTATCAAGTTTCACGAGGAGTCAGGCATCGTCTCCTTTGGAGGCACTGATCTCCGCATACCTCTGGAGTTTTCAAAGGATTTGAGGCCTCCGGTCGCGATGAGGCTGGAGAAAATAGGTCTTTCTCTGTGGTCTCCACAGGGTATCAGACATCCTTGTCGTCTTGGGAGATGCAAGACGAGCCTGCATTCAAGTCACTGCAGGGATATCCGGCCTTAATTTCCAGTCAGTGCATCGCGTGTCCATTCACTTTGAGGCTGCAAACTCAGGGTCCTCTCACATGCCTAGAGCTGAGAGAAGGCCTCCTCTTGAGTTCTGTGGTAAGGTGTAGTCTTGGATCGAAGCAGGGACTAACCCTCTCATCTCGAGTTGATTTTTGGTCCACAGAGTTCTTTCGCGTTGCTACAGTGACCTCAGGATCCCTCTAGCCTTGAAACAGTGTTCTTGGGGTTTCTCTGGAGTGCCATCAAGGAAATCAAGGCTCCTTTCATGTGTGATGTGCAAGCGGAATTGCTCTGCACGCAGTGCAGGGGAATCGGGCCTCATCTCGCGGCGAGGGGGAAGTCTCATGGTTTTTCTCGAGTTGCGGCGGGAACCTGGGGTATATTCTTCAGTTACGACGGGGATGGCCCTTCCACCCACGTGTTTGTTCAGCGACGTCAGGACTCCTGCCTAGTTGCGAGGGACAACTCGGGATTCTCCTCGAGGCTTGGCAGGGCAATTGGGACGCCTCTCCAGCTGAGGCGGGAGACCAAGTGTCCCTTTCCAGTGCCACAGGAATCCTGGGACTCCTATCAAGTGTCACGAGGAGTCAGGCATCGACTCCTTTGGAGGCACTGATCTCCGGCGTCCTCTGGCAGTTTTGCAAAGATGTGAGCCCTCCGGGCGCGATGAGGTGGGGAACTAGGTCTTTCTCTGTGGTCTCCACTGGGGATTCAGACATCCTTTCGTCTTGGGAGAAGCAAGACGAGCCTGCATTCAAGTCACTGCTGGGATATCCGGCCTGATTTCGAGCCAGGTCATCGCGGTGTCCATTCCACTTGAGGCCCCAAACCCAGGGTCCCTCTCAAATACCTAGAGCTAAGAGAAGCCTCCTCTTGAGGTGCTTGTGGTAAGGTGGTATTCCTCTGGAATCGAAAGACAGGGACTACCCTCTCATCTCCGAGTGATTTTTGGTGCTCACCGGAGCCTCATTTCATGTTGGTACTAGTGACCTCACGATCCCTCTAGCCTTGAAACAGTGTTCTTGGGCTTTCTCTGGAGTGCCATCATGGAAATCAAGGCTCCTTTCCTGTGTGATGTGCAACACGGTATTGCTCTGCACGCAGTACAGGGGAATCGGGCCTCATCTCGCAGCGTGGGGAAGTCTCATGGTTATTCTCGAGTTGCGGCGGGAACCTGGGTTATATTCTCGAGTTACAACGGGGATGGCCCTTCCACACACGTGTTTGTTCAGCGACGTCAGGACTCCTGCCTAGTTGCGAGGGACAACTCGGGATTCTCCTCGAGGCTTGGCAGGGCAATTGGGACGCCTCTTCAGCTGAGGCGGGAGGACAAGGGTCCCTTTCCACGTGCCACAGGAATCCTGGGACTCCTATCAAGTTTCACGAGCTGTCAGGCATCGTCTCCTTTGGAGGCACTGATCTTCGCGTTCCTGTGGAGTTTTCAAAGGATGTGAGGCCTCCGGTCGCGATGAGGTGGGGAACTAGGTCTTTCTCTGTGGTCTCCACAGGGATTCAGACATCCTTTCGTCTTGGGAGATGCAAAGCGAGCCTGCATTTAAGTCACTGCAGGGGTATCGGGCCTTTTTCGAGTCAGGGCATCGCGGTGTCCATTCCACTTGAGGCCGCAAACTCAGGGTCCCTCTCACATACCTAGAGCTGAGAGAAGCCTCCTCTTGAGGTGCTTGTGGTAACGTGGTATTCCTCTGGAATCGAAGCCACGGACGAACCTCCCATCTCGAGTTGATTTTTGGTCCACGGAGCTCTTTCGTGTTGCTACAGTGACCTCAGGATCCCTCTAGCCTTGAAACAGTGTTCTTGGGCTTTTTCTGGAGTGCCATCAAGGAAATCAAGGCTCCTTTCCTGTGTGATGTGCAACACGGCATTGCTCTGCACGCAGTGCAGGGGAATCGGGCCTCATCTCGCGGCGAGGGGGAAGTCTCATGGTTTTTCTCGAGTTGCGGCGGGAACCTACGGTATATTCTCGAGTTACGACGGGGATGGCCCTTCCACACACGTGTTTGTTCAGAGACGTCAGAACTCCTGCCTAGTTGTGAGGGACAACTCGGGATTCTCCTCGAAGCTTGGCAGGCAATTGGGACGACTTTCCAGCAGAGGCGGGAGACCAAGGGTCCCTTTCCACGTGCCACAGGAATCCTGGGACTCCTATCAAGTTTCACGAGGAGTCAGGCATCGTCTCCTTTGGAGGCACTGATCTCCGCCTTCCTCCGGAATTTTCAAAGGATGTGAGGCCTCCGGTCGCGATGAGGTGGGTAACTAGGTCTTTCTCTGTGTTTTCCACAGGGGATTCAGACATCCTTTCGTCTTGGGAGATGCAAAACGAGCCTGCAAGTCACTGCAGGGATACCGGCCTTATTTCGAGTCAAGGCATTGCGGTGTCCATGCAACTTGAGGCCGCAAACTCAGAGTCCCTCTCACATACCTAGAGCTGAGAGAAGCCTCCTCTTGAGGTGCTTGTGGTAAGGTGGTATTCCTCTGGAGTCGAAGCCAGGGACTAACCTCTCATCTCGAGTTGATTTTTGGTCCATGGAGATCTTTCGTGTTGCTACAGTGACCTCAGGATCCCTCTAGCCTTGAAACAGTGTTCTTGGGGTTCCTCTGGAGTGCCATCAAGGAAATCAAGGTTCCTTTCCTGTGTGATGTGCAACACGGCATTGTTTGCACGCAGTGCAGGGGAATCGGTCCTCATGTCGTGGCGAGGGGGAAGTCTCATGGTTTCCTCGAGTTTTGGCGGGAACCTGGGGTATATTCTCGAGTTACGAGGGGGATGGCCCTTCCACACACGTGTTTGTTCAGCGACGTCAGGACTCCTGCCTAGTTGCGAGGGACAACTCGGGAATCTCCTCGAGGCTTGGCAGGGCAATTGGGACGCCTCTCCAGCTGAGGCGGGAGACCAAGGGTCCCTTTCCACGTGCCACGGGAATCCTGGGACTCCTATCAAGTTTCACGAGGAGTCAGGCATCGTCTCCTTTGGAGGCACTGATCTCCGCGTACCTCTGGAGTTTTCAAAGGATGTGAGACCTCCGGTCGCGATGAGGTGGGGAACTAGGTCTTTCTCTGTGGTCTCAAAGGGGATTCAGACATCCTTTCGTCATGGGAGATGCAAAAGGAGCCTGCATTCAAGTCACTGCAGGGATATCCGGGTTATTTCGAGTCAGGGTATCCTCGTGTCCATTCCACTTGAGGCCGCAAACTCAGGTTCACTCTCAAATACCTAGAGCTGAGAGAAGCCTCCTCTTGAGGTGCTTGTGGTAAGGTGGTATTCCTCTGGAGGACGTGTAAAAAATATGAGGAGCATGAAAAGTTCTGAAAAACTTGAAGAACATTAAAAGGTGTTAAAAATATGTGGAGCATGAAAAGGTGTGATAAATATGAGGAGCATGAAAAGGTGTGAAAAATATGAAGAGCTTCAAAAGATTTTAAAAATATGAGTAGCATGAAAAGTTGTGAAAAATATGAAGACCATGAAAAGGTGTGAAAAATATCAAGAGCATGAAACGGTCTGAAAAATATGAGGAGCAGGAAACTGTCTGAAAAATATAGGGGCATGAAAAACTGTCAAAAATATGTGGAGCATGAAATGGTGTGAAAAAAGTGAAGAGCATGAAAAGGTGTGAAAAATATAACGAGAATGAAACGGTGGGAAATATACGAAGAGCATGAAAAGGTGTGAAAAACACGAAGAGCATGAAAAGGTGTGAAAAATATCAAGAGCATGAAACGGCCTGAAAAATTCGAAGAGCAGGAAAAGGTGTGAAAAACCCAAAGAGCATGAAGAGGTTTGAAAAATACGAAGAGCATGAAAAGGTCTGCAAGATACGAGAAGCATGAAAAGGTCTGAAGTATACGAGGAGCATGAAAAGGTGTGAAAAATATGAGGAGCATGAAAAGGTGTGAAAAATACGAGGAGCATGAAATGGTCTGAAAAAACGAGGAGCAAGAAAAGGTGTGAAAAATACGAGGAGCATGAAAATGTCTGAAAAATACGAGGAGCATGAAGACGTCTGAAAAATACGACGAGCTTGAAAAGGTCTGAAAAATATGTAGAGCATGAAAAGGTGTCAAAAATATGGGGAGCATGAAAAGGTGTCAAAATATGAAGAGCATGAAACGGTGTCAAAAATATGAGTGGCATGTAAAGGTTGAAAATAAGAGGAGCGTGAATTTGTATAAAAAATATGAGGAGCATGAAATGGTGTGAAAAATATGAAGAGGACGAAAAGGTGTGAAAAATATGAAGAGCATGAAATGTGTGAAAAACACGAAGGGCATGCAAAGGTGTGAAAAATATCAAGAGCATGAAAAAGTCTGAAAAATATGAAGAGCATGAAACGGTGTGAAAAATATGAGGAGTATGAAAAGGTGTAAAAAATATGAAGAGCATGAAATGTGTGAAAAACACGAAGGGCATGCAAAGGTGTCAATAATATCAAGAGCATGAGAAGGTCTGAAAAATATGAATAGCATGAAAAGATGTGAAAATTATGAGGAGTATGAAAACGTCTTAACAATACGAGGAGCATGAAAAGGTCTGAAAAATATGTTGAGCTTGAAAAGGTGTCAAAAATATGAGGAGAATGAAAAGGTGTGTAAAATATGAAGAGCATGAAAAGGTGTCAAAAATAAGAGGAACATGAAAAGGTGTGAAAAATATGAGGAGCATGAATCTGTATGAAAAATATGAGGAGGAAGAATCGGTGTGAAAAATATGTATAACATGAAAAGGTGTGAAATATATGAGGAGCTTGAAAAGGTCTGAAAAATACAAGAGCATGAAAAGGTGTGAAAAACTCGAAGAGCATGAAAATGTATGAAAAATAAGAACAGCCTGAAAAGGTGTGAAAAACACGAAGAGCATGAAAAGGTCCAAAAAATACGAAGAGCTTGAAAAGGTGTGACAAATACAAACAGCATGAAAAGTTCTGAAAAATACGAGGAGCATGAAAAGGTGTGAAAAATACGAGGAGCATGAAAAGGTCTGAAAAATACGAGGAGCATCAAAGGGTCTGAAAAATAAAAGGAGCATGAAAAGGTCTGAAAAATACGAGGAGCATGAAAAGATCTGAAATATACGAGGAGCATGAAAGGGTCTGAAAAATACGAGGAGCATGAAATGGTCTGAAATACACGAGGGGCATGAAAAGGTCTGAAAAATATGAAGAGCATGAAAAGGAGTCAAAAATATGAGGAGCATGAAAAGGTGTGAAAAATATGAAGAGCATGAAAAGGTGTCAAAAATATGAGGAGCATTTAAAGGTGTGAAAAATAGGAAGAGCATGAATCTGTATGAAAAATATGAGGAACATGAAACGGTGTGAAAAATAGGAAGAGCATGAAAAGGTGTCAAAAATATGAGGAGCATGAAACATAGTGAGAAATGTGAAGAGCATGAAAAGGTGTCAAAAATATGAGGAGCATGAAAAGGTCTGAAAAACATGAAGAACATTAAAAGGTGTCAAAAATATGAGGAGCATGAAAAGGTGTGAAAAATATGAAGAGCTTCAAAAGATTTCAAAAATATGAGGAGCATGAAAAGTTGTGAAAAATATGAAGACCATGGAAAGGTATGAAAAATATCAAGAGCATGAAACGGTCTGAAAAATATGAGGAGCAGGAAACTGTCTGTAAATATGAGGGGCATGAAAAATTGTCAAAAATATGTGGAGCATGAAATGGTGTGAAAAAAGTGAAGAGCATGAAAAGGTGTGAAAAATATGACGAGCATGAACCGGTGGGAAATATACGAAGAGCATGAAAAGGTGTGAAAACCAGGAACAGCATGAAAAGGTGTGAAAAATATCAAGAGCATGAAACGGCCTGAAAAATTCGAAGAGCAGGAAACGGTGTGAAAAACACGAAGAGCATGAAAGCGTTTGAAAAATACGAAGAGCATGAAAAGGTCTGCAAAATGCGAGAAGCAGGAAAAGGTCTGAAATATACGAGGAGCATGAAAAGGTGTGAAAAATACGAGGAGCAAGAAAAGGTGTGAAAAATACAAGGAGCATGTAATGGTCTAAAAAAACGAGGAGCATTAAAAGGTGTGAAAAATACTAGGAACGTGAAAAGGTGTGAAGTATCTGAGGAGCATGAAAAGGTGTGTAAAATACGAGGAGCATGAAAATGTGTGAAAAATATGAAGAGCATGAAGGGTATGAAAAATATGAGGAGCATGAAATGGTGTGAAAAATAAGAGGAGCATGAAATGGTGTGAAAAAATGAGGAGCATGAAAAGATCTGAAAATTAAGAGGAGCATTTAAAGGTCTGAAAAATACGAGGAGCATGAAAAGCTCTGAAAAATATGAGAAGCATGAAAAGGTGTGAAATATACGAAGAGCAGGAAAAGGTGTGAAAAATACGAAGAGCAGGAAAAGGTGTGAAAATTATCAAAAGCATGAAAAGGTCTGAAAATAAGAAGAGCATGATAAGGTGTAAAAAATATGAGGAGCATTAAAAGGTGTCAAAAATATGAGAAGCATGTAAAGGTGTGAAAAATATGAGAAGCATGAAACTGTATGAAAAATTAGAGGAGGATGAAACGGTGTGAAAAATATGAAGCGCTTGGAAAGGTGTGAAAAATATCAAGAGCATGAAAGATGTGAAAAACACAAAGGGCATGAAAAGGTTGAAAAATATCAAGAGCATGAAAAGGTCTGAGGAATATCAAGAGCATGAAAAGTTATGAAAAATTCAAAGAGCATGAAAAGATGTGTAAAATACGAAGAGCATGAAAAGTTGTGAAAAATACCAGGAGCAAGAAAAGGTGTGAAAAATACTAGGAGCATGAAAAGGTGTGAAAAGTATGAGGCACATAAAAATGTCTGAAAAATACCAGAGCATGAAAAGGTGTGAAAAACACGAAGAGCATGAAAAGCTGTGAAAAATATAAGAAGCATGTAAAGGTCTGAAAAATATGAAGAGCATGAAAAGGTGTGAAAAATATGAAGAGCATGAAAAAATGTGAAAAATAAGAAGAGCATGAAAAGGTGTGAAAAATATGAAGAGCATGAAAAGGTGTGAAAAATATGAGGAGCATGAAAAGGTGTGAAAAATATGAGGAGCATGAATCTGTATGAAAAATATGAGGAGCATGAAACGGTGTGAAAAATAGGAAGAGCATGAAAAGGTGTGAAAATTATGAGGAGTATGAAAACGTCTTAAAAATACGAGGAGCATGAAAACGTCTGAAAAATATGGGAGCATGAAAAGGTGTCAAAAATATTAGGAGTGTGTAGAGGTGTGAAAAATATGAGGAGAATGAAAGTGTATGAAAGTCTGCGGAGCATGAAATGGTGTGACATATACGAGGAGCATGAAAAGTTGTGAAAAATACGAAGAGCATGAGAAGGTGTGAAAAACACGAGGATCATGTAAAGGTGTGAAAAATACGAGGAGCATGAAAATGTTTCAAAAATACGAGGAGCATGAAAAGACCTGAAAAATAGGAGGAGCATGTAAAGGTCTGAAAAATACGAGGAGCATGAAAAGGTCTGAAAAATATGAAGAGCCTGAAAAGGTGTGAAAAATATGAAGAACAAGAAAATGTCTGAAAAGTATGAAGAGCACGAAAAGGTGTGAAAAATAGGAGGAGAACGAAAAGGTGTGAAAAATACGAAGAGCATGAAAAGGTGTGAAAAATACGAGGAGCATGAAAAGGTCTGAATAATATGAGGAGCATGAAAAAGTGTGAAAAATTAGAGGAGCATGAATCGATCTGAAAAATATGAAGAGCCCGAAAAGCTCTGAAAAATATGAAGAGCATGAAAAGGTGTGAAAAATATGAAGAGCATGAAAAAATGTGAAAAATAAGAAGAGCATGAAAAGGTGTGAAAAACATGCAGAGCATGTAAAAGTGTGGAAAATAAGAAGAGCATGAAAAGGTGAGACAAATACGAAGAGCATGTAAAGGTGTGAAAAATACGAGGAGCATGAAAATGTGCCAAAAATACGAGGAGCATGAAAAGACCTGAAAAATAGGAGGAGAATAAAAAGGTCTGAAAAATACCAGGAGCATGAAAAGGTCTGAAAAATATGAAGAGCCTGAAAAGGTGTGAAAAATATGAAGAACAAGAAAATGTCTGAAAAGAATGAAGAGCACGAAAAGGTGTGAAAAATAGGAGGAGAACGAAAAGGTGTGAAAAATACGAAGAGCATGAAAAGGTGTGACAAATACGAAGAGCATGAAAAGGTGTCAAAAATATGAGGAGCATGAAAAGCTGCCAAAAATAGGAGGAGCATGAAACGGTGTGAAATATACGAAGAGCATGAAAAGCTGAGAAAAATATCAAGAGCATGAAAAGGTCTGAAAAATAAGAAGAGCATGAAAAGGTGTGAAAAATACGAGGAGCATGAAAAGGTGTGAAAAATACGAAGAGCCTGAAAAGGTGTGAAAACACAAAGAGCATGAAAAAATGTGAAAAATACAAGGAGCATGAAAAGGTCTGAAAAATAAAGAAGAGCATGAAAAAGGTATGAAAAATATGGGAGCATCAAAAGGGTGAAAAAATATGAGGAGCATGAAACTGGTGATGAAAAATATGAGGGCATGAAACGGTTGTGAAAAATATGAAGACCATGAAAACGTCTCAAAAATACGAGGAAGCATTAATAGCGCTCAAATATACGAAGGAGCATAAAAATGTCTGAAAGTACAAGGGCATTGAAAAGGTCTGAAAAATAAGAGGAGCATGAAAAAGTGTGAAAAATACGAGGAGCATGAAAAGGTCTGAAAAACATGAAGAGCCTGAAAAGTGTGAAAAATATGAAGAGCTTGAAAAGTTCTGAAAAATATGAAGAACACGAAGAGGTGTGAAAAATATGAAGAGCATTAAAAGATCTGAAAAATATGAGGAACACGAAAAGGTGTGAAAAATACAAGGAGCACGAAAAGGTGTGAGAAATACAAGTAGCATGTAAAGGTTGAAAAATAAGAGGAGCATGAATTTGTATAAAAAATATGAGGAGCATGAAACGGTGTAAAAAATAGGAAGAGCATGAAAAGGTGTCTAAATTATGAGTAGCATGTAAAGGTTGAAAAATAAGAGGAGCATGAATTTGTATAAAAAATATGAGGAGCATGAAACGGTGTGAAAAATATGAAGAGCATGAAAATGTCTGAAAAATACAAGGAGCATGAAAAAGTCTGAAAAACATGAAGAGTATGAAAAGGTGTCAAAAATATGAGAAGCATGTAAAGGTGTGAAAAATATGAAGAGGATTTAAAGGTCTGAAAAATACGAGGAGCATGAAAGGGTATGAAAAATATGAGGAGCATGAAATGGTGTGAAAAATAAGAGGAGCATGAAATGGTATGAAAAAATGAGGAGCATGAAAAGTTCTGAAAATTAAGAGGAACATTTAAAGGTCTGAAAAATAGGAGGAGCATGAAAAGGCCTGCAAAATAGGAGGAGCATGAAAAGGTGTGAAATATATGAGGAGCATGAAAAGGTCTGAAAAATATGAAGAGCATGAAAAGGTGTCAAAAATATAAGGAGCATGAAAACGTGTGAAAAATACGAAGAGCGGGAAATGGTGTGAAAAATACGAAGAGCAGGAAAAGGTGTGAAAATTGTCAAAAGCATGAAAAGGTCTGAAAAATATGACGAGCATGATAAGGTGTCAAAAATATGAGGAGCATTAAAAGGGTCGAAAATATGAGAAGCATGTAAAGGTCTGAAAAATATGAGGAGCATGAAACTGTATGAAAAATTAGAGGAGGAGGAAAAGGTGTGAAAAGTACGTGGAGCATTAAAATGTCTGAGAAATACGAGAGCATGAAAAGGTGTGAAAAATATAAAAAGCATGAAAAGGTCTGAAAAATATGAAGATCATGAAAAGGTGTGAAAAACATGAGAAGCATGAAAAAATGTGAAAAATAAGAAGAGCATGAAAAGGTGTGAAAAACATGCAGAGCATGTAAAAGTGTGGAAAATAAGAAGAGCATGAAAAGGTGTGACAAATACAAAGAGCATGAAAGGTGAAAAATACGAGGAGCATGAAAAGTTGTAAAACACGAGGAGCATGAAAAGGTGTGAAAAATATGAATAGCATGGAAAAGTGTGAAAAGTACGAGGAGCATGAAAAGGTGTGAAAAATACGAGGAGCATGAAAACGTCTTAAAAATACGAGGCGCATGAAAAGGTCTGAAAAATATGTAGAGCATGAACAGGTGTCAAAAATATGAGGAGAATGAAAAGGTGTGAAAAATATGAAGAGCATGAAAAGGTGTCAAAAATGTGAGGAGCATGTAAAGGTGTGAAAAATATGAGGTTCAAAATGTGTATGAAAAATATGAGGAGCATGAAATGGTGTGAAAAATATGAAGAGCATGAAAAGGTGTGAAAATTATGAGGAGTATGAAAACGTCTTAAAAATACGAGGAGCATGAAAAGGTCTGAAAAATATGTGGAGCATGAAAAGGTGTCAAAAATATGAGAGAATGAAAAGGTGTGTAAAATAGGAAAAGCATAAAAGGTTTCAAAAATATGAGGAACATGTAAAGGTGTGAAAAATATGAGGAGCATGAATCTGTATGAAAAATATGAGGAGGATGAAACGGTGTGAAAAATATGAGGAGTTTGAAAAGGTCTGAAAAATACGAGAGCATGAAAAGGTGTGAAAAAAACGAAGAGCATGAAAATGTGTGAAAAATAAGAACAGCCTGAAAAGGTGTGAAAAACATGAAGAGCATGAAAAGGTCCGAAAAAAACGAAGAGCTTGAAAAGGTGTGACAAATACAAACAGCATGAAAAGTTGTGAAAAATACAAGGAGCATGAAAAGTTGTGAAAAATACGAGGAGCATGAAAAGGTCTGAAAAATACGAGGATCATTAAAGGGTCTGAAAAATACGAGGAGCATGAAAAGGTTTTAAAAATACGAGAGGCATGAAAAGATCTGAAATATACGAGGAGCAAGAAAGGGTCGGAAAAATACAAGGAGCATGAAATGGTCTGAAATACACGAGGGGCATGAAAAGGTGTGAAAAATATGAAGAGCATGAAAAGGTGTGAAAAATATGAGGAGCATATAAAGGTATGAAAAATAGGAAGAGCATGAATCTGTATGAAAATGAGGAGCATGAAACGGTGTGAAAAATAGGAAGAGCATGAAAAGGTATCAAAAATATGAGGAGCATATAAAGGTATGAAAAATAGGAAGAGCATGAATCTGTATGAAAATGAGGAGCATGAAACGGTGTGAAAAATAGGAAGAGCATGAAAACTTGTCAAAAATATGAGGAGCATTTAAAGGTGTGAAAAATAGGAAGAGCATGAATCTGTATGAAAAATATGAGAAGCATGAAACGGTGTAAAAAATAGGAAGAGCATGAAAAGGTGTCAAAAATATGAGGAGCATTTAAAGGTGTGAAAAATAGGAAGAGCATGAATCTGTATGAAAAATATGAGGAGCATGAAACGGTGTAAAAAATAGGAAGAGCATGAAAAGGTGTCAAAAATATGAGGTGCATGAAACGGTGTGAAAAATATGAAGAGCATGAAAAGGTGTCAAAAATATGAGGAGCATGAAGAGGTCTGAAAAACATGAAGAACATTAAAAGGTGTCAAAAATATGAGCAGCATGAAAAGGTGTGAAAAATATGAGGAGCATGAAAAGGTGTGAAAAATATGAAGAGTTTCACAAGATTTCAAAAATATGAGGAGAATGAAAAGTTGTGAAAAATATGAAGACCATGAAATGGTGTGAAAAATATCAAGAGCATGAAACGGTCTGAAAAATATGAGGAGCAGGAAACTGTCTGAAAAATATGAGGGGCATGAAAAACTGTCAAAAATATGTGGAGCATGAAATGGTGTGAAAAAAGTGAAGAGCATGAAAAGGTGTGAAAAATATGACGAGATTGAAACGGTGGGAAATATACGAAGAGCATGAAAAGGTGTGAAAAACACGAAGAGCATGAAAAGGTGTGAAAAATATCAAGAACCTGAAACGGCCTGAAAAATTCGAAGAGCAGGAAAAGGTGTGAAAAACACGAAGAGCATGAAAAGGATTGAAAAATACGAAGAGCATGAAAAGGTCTGCCAAATACGAGAAGCATGAAAAGGTCTGAAATATACGAGGAGCATGTAAAGGTGTGAAAAATATGAGGAGCATGAAAAGGTGTCAAAAATATGAGGATCATCAAAAGGTGTCAAAAATATTAAGAGCATGAAAAGGTCTCAAAATTACGAGGAGCATGAAAAGGTGTGAAAATTATGAAGAGCATGAAAAGGTGTGCAAAACAAGAAGAGCATGAAAAGGTTTGAAAAATACGAAGAGCTTGAAAAGGTGTGACAAATACGAAGAGCATGTAAAGTTGTGAAAAATATGAGGAGCATGAAAATGTCTGAAAAATACGAGGAGCATGAAGACATCTGAAAAATACGACGAGCATGAAAAGGTCTGAAAAATATGTAGAGCACGAAAAAGTGTCAAAAATATGGGGAGCATGAAAAGGTGTCAAAACTATGAAGAGCATGAAACGGTGTCAAAAATATGAGTAGCATGTAACGGTTGAAAAATAAGAGGAGCATGAATTTGTATAAAAAATATGAGGAGCATGAAACGGTGTGAAAAATATGAAGAGCATGAAAAGGTGTGAAAAACACGAAGGGCATGAAAAGGTCTGAAAAATACGAGGAGCATGAAAATGTCTGAAAATACGAGGAGTATGAAAAGGTCTGAAAATTACGAGGAGCATGAAGACATCTGAAAAATACGACGAGCATGAAAAGGTCTGAAAAATACAAAGAGTATGAAATGGTCAAAGAAACACGAGGAGCATGAAAAGGTCTGAAATATACGAGAGCATTAAAAGGTCTGAAAAATATGAGGAGCATGAAAAGGTGTCAAAATATGAGTAGCAGGTAAAGGTGTGAAAAATAAGAGGAGCATGAATCTGTATGAAAAATATGAGGAACCTGAAACGGTGTGAAAAATATGAAAAGAATGAAATGGTCTGAAAAATATGAGGAGCATGAAAAAGTGTGAAAAATACGAGGAGCATGAAAAGGTGTGAAAAATACGAGGAGCATGAAAAGGACTGAAAAACAGGAGGACCATGAAAATGTATGAAAAATAGGAGGAGCATGAAAAGGTCTGAAAAATAGGAGGAGCATGAAAAGGCCTGGAAAATAGGAGGAGCATGAAAAGCTCTGAAAAATACGAGGAGAATGAAAAGGTCTGAAAAATAGGAGGAGGATGGAAAGGCCTGAAAAATACGAGGAGCATGGAAAGGTCTCAAAAATAGGAGGAGCTTGAAAAGGTGTGAAAAATATGAGGAGCATGAGAAGGTCTGAAAAATATGAAGAGCATGAAAAAATGTCAAAAATATGAGGAGCATGAAATGGTCTGAAAAATATTTAGAGCATGAAAAGGTGTCAAAAATATGAGGAGCATGAAAAGTTGTGAAAAATATGAAGAGAAGGAAAAGGTGTCAAAAATATGAGGAGCATGTAAAGGTGTGAAATATATGAGGAGCATGAAATGGTCTGAAATATATGAGGAGCATGAAACGGTCTGAAAAATATGAGTAGAATGAAAAGGTGTCCAAAATATGAGGAGCATGAAACAGTTTCAAATTATGAAGAGCATGACGGTGTGAAAAATATGAAGAGCTACAAAAGGTGTAAAATACATGAGAGGCAATAAAAGGTGTGAGAAAATTGAGGAGCATGAAAAGGTCTGAAAAATACGAGGAGCATGAAAAGGTCTGAAAAATACGAGGAGCATGAAAAGGTGTGAAAAATACGAGGAGCATGAAAAGGTCTGAAAAATAAAAGGAGCATGAAAAGGTGTCAAAAATATGAGGACCTTGAAAAGGTGTCAAAAATATGAAGAGCATGAAAGGGGTCAAAAATATGAATAGAATGTAAAGGTGTGAAAAATAAGTGGAGCATGAATCAGTATGAAAAATATGAGTAGCATGGAACGGTGTGAAAAATATGAACAGCATGAATAGGTGTGAAAAATATGAGGATCATGTAAAGGCGTGAAAAATATGAGGAGCATGAAACGGTCTGAAAAATATGAGGAGCATGAAAAACTGTCAAAAATATGAGGAGCATGAAACAGTGAGAAAAATATGAAGAGAATGAAAAGGTGTGAAAAATATGAGGAGCATGAAAAGGTCTGAAAAATACGAGGAGCATGAAGACGTCTGAAAAATACGACGAGCATGAAAAGGTCTGAAAAATATGTAGAGCATGAAAAAGTGTCAAAAATATGGGGAGCATGAAAAGGTGTCAAAAATATGAAGAGCATGAAATGGTGTCAAAAATATGAGTAGCATATAAAGGTTGAAAAATAAGAGGAGCATGAATTTGTATAAAAATTATGAGGAGCATGAAACGGTGTGAAAAATATGAAGTGCATGAAAAGGTGTGAAAAACACGAAGGGCATGAAAAGGTCTGAAAAATACGAGGAGCATGAAAATGTCTGAAAATACGAGGAGTATGAAAAGGTCTGAAAATTACGAGGAGCATGAAAAGTTCTGAAAAATACGAGGAGCATGAAAAGGTCTGAAAAATACAAAGAGTATGAAATGGTCAAAGAAACACGAGGAGCATGAAAAGGTCTGAAAAATACGAGAGTATTAAAAGGTCTGAAAAATATGAGGAGGATGAGAAGGTCTGAAAAATACGAGGAGCATGAAAAGGTGACAAAAATATGAGGAGCATGAAAAGGTGTCAAAATATGAGTAGCAGGTAAAGGTGTGAAAAATAAGAGGAGCATGGATCTGTATGAAAAATATGAGGAACCTGAAACGGTGTGAAAAATATGAAAAGAATGAAATGGTCTGAAAAACATGAGGAGCATGAAACGGTCTGAAATATATGAGGAGCATAAAAGCTGTCAAAAATATGAGGAGCATCAAAAGGTGTGAAAAATATGAGAGCATGAAAAGGTGTGAAAAATATGAGGAGCATGTAAAGGTGTGAAAAATATGAGGAGCATGAAAAGGAGTGAAAAATATGAAGAGCATGAAAAGGTGTCAAAAATATGAAGAGCATGAAACGGTGTCAAAAATATGAGTAGCATATAAAGGTTGAAAAATAAGAGGAGCATGAATTTGTATAAAAATTATGAGGAGCATGAAACGGTGTGAAAAATATGAAGTGCATGAAAAGGTGTGAAAAACACGAAGGGCATGAAAAGGTCTGAAAAATACGAGGAGCATGAAAATGTCTGAAAATACGAGGAGTATGAAAAGGTCTGAAAATTACGAGGAGCATGAAAAGTTCTGAAAAATACGAGGAGCATGAAAAGGTCTGAAAAATACAAAGAGTATGAAATGGTCAAAGAAACACGAGGAGCATGAAAAGGTCTGAAAAATACGAGAGTATTAAAAGGTCTGAAAAATATGAGGAGGATGAGAAGGTCTGAAAAATACGAGGAGCATGAAAAGGTGACAAAAATATGAGGAGCATGAAAAGGTGTCAAAATATGAGTAGCAGGTAAAGGTGTGAAAAATAAGAGGAGCATGGATCTGTATGAAAAATATAAGGAACCTGAAACGGTGTGAAAAATATGAAAAGAATGAAATGGTCTGAAAAACATGAGGAGCATGAAACGGTCTGAAATATATGAGGAGCATAAAAGCTGTCAAAAATATGAGGAGCATCAAAAGGTGTGAAAAATATGAGAGCATGAAAAGGTGTCAAATATATGTGGAGCATGTAAAGGTGTAAAAATATGAGGGGCATGAAACGGTCCAAAAAATATGAGGAGGATGAAAACTGTGAAAAATACAAAGAGCATGAAAAGGTGTGAAAAATATAAGGAGCATCAAAAGGTGTGAAAAATATGAGGAGCATGAAACTGTATGAAAAATATGAGGAGCATTAAACGGTGTGAAAAATATGAAGAGCATGAAAAAGTCTCAAAATACGAGGAGCATGAAAAGGGCTCAAATATATGAGGAGCATAAAAAGTTCTGAAAAATACGAGGAGCATGAAAAGGTTTGAAAAATACGAGGGCATGAAAATGTCTGAAAAATACGAGGAGTTTGAAAAGGTCTCAAAAATACGAGGAGCATGAAAAGGTCTGAAAAATAGGAAGAGCATGAAAAGGTGTCAAAAACATGAGGAGCATGAAAAGGTGTGAAAAATATGAAGAGCATTAAAAAGTTTCAAAAATATTAGTAGCATGTAAAAGTGTCAAAAATATGAAGAGCATGAAAAGGTGTCAAAAATATGAGTAGCATGTAAAGGTGTCAAAAATATGAAGAGCATGAAAAGGTGTCAAAAATATGAGTAGCATAAAAGGTGTGAAAAATAAGAGGAGCATGAATCTGTATGAAAAATATGAGGAGCATGAAAAGGTGTGAAAAATATGAAGAGCATGAAAAGGTGTGAAAAATATGAGGAGCATTAAAGGTGTGAAAAATATGAGGAGCATGAAAAGGTGTGAAACATACGAGGAGCATGTAAAGGTGTGAAATATACGAGGAGCATGAAAAAGTGTGAAAAATACGAGGAGCATGAAAAGGTGTGAAAAATACGAGGACCATGAAAAGGTGTGAAAAATTCGAGGAGAATGAAAAGTTGTGAAAAATTGAACGGGCATGGAAAGGTCTGAAAAATACAAGGAGCATGAAAAGGTCTGAAAAATACAAGGAGCATGAAAAGGTCTGAAAAATATGAAGAGTCTGAAAAGGTGTCAAAAATATGAGGAGCATCAAAAGGTGTGAAAATACGAAGAGCATGAAAAGGTTTGAAAAATACTAGGAGCATGAAAAGTTCAGAAAAATACGAGGAGCATGAAAAGGTCTGAAAAATACGAGGAGCATGAAAATGTCTGAAAAATAGGAACAGCATGAAAGGGTGTCAAAAATATGAGGAGCATTAAAAGGTGTGAAAAATATGAAGAACATGAAAAAGTGTCAAAAATATTAGTAGCATGTAAAGGTGTCAAAAATATGAAGAGCATGAAAAGGTGTCAAAGATATGAGTAGCATGTAAAGGTGTCAAAAATATGAAGAGCAAGAAAAGGTGTGAAAAATATGAGTAGCATGTAAAGGTGTGAAAAATAAGAGGAGCATGAATCTGTATGAAAAATAAAAGGAGCAAGAAAAGGTGTGAAAAATATGTAGAGCATGAAAAGGTGTCAAAAATATGAGCAGCATGAAAAGGTATGAAAAATATGAAGAGCATGAAAAGGTGTCAAAAACATGAGGATCATGTAACGGTGTGAAAAATATGAGGAGCATGAATCTGTATGAAAAATATGAGGAGCATGAAAAGGCCTGAAAAATACGAGGAGCATGAAAAGTCTGAAAAATATGTAGAGCATGAAAAGGTGTCAAAAATATGAGCAGCATGAAAAGGTATGAAAAATATGAAGAGCATGAAAAGGTGTCAAAGACATGAGGATCATGTAACGGTGTGAAAAACATGAGGAGCATGAATCTGTATGAAATATATGAGGAGCATGAAACGGTGTGAAAAATATGAGGAGCATGAAAAGTGTGAAATATATGAGGAGCATGAAACGCTGAGAAAAATAAGAGGAGCATGAAACGGTCTGAAAAAATATGAGGAGCATGAAACGGTCTGACATATATGAGGAGCAAGAAACGGTCTGAAAAATATGAGGAGCATGAAAAGGTGTCAGAAATATGAGCAGCATGAAACTGTGAAAAATATGAAGATCATGAAAAGGTGTGAAAAATACGAAGAGCATGAAAAGGTGTGAAAAATACAAGGAGCATGAAAAGGTCTGAAAAATACGAGTAGCATGAAAAGGTCTGAAAAACACGAGGAGCATGAAAAGGTCTGAAAAATACCAGGAGCATGAAAAGGTCTGAAAAATATGAAGAGCATGAAAAGGTGTCAAAAATATGAGGAGCAGAAAAGGTGAGAAAAATATGAAGAGCATGAAAAGGAGTCAAAAATATGAGGAGCATGTAAAGGTGTGAAAAATGTGAGGATAATGAAACTGACTCAAACCACGTGTTTGTTCAGCGACGTCAGGACTCCTGCCTAGTTGCGAGGGACAACTCGGGATTCTCCTCGAGGCTCGGCAGGGCAATTGGTACGCCTCTCCAGCTGAGGCGGGAGACCAAGAGTACCTTTCCACGTGCCACAGGAATCCTGGGACTCCTATCAAGTTTCACGAGGAGTCAGGCATCGTCTCCTTGGAGGCACCGATCTCCGCGTACCTCTGGAGTTTTCACAGGATGTGAGGCCTCCGGTCGCGATGAGGTGGGGAACTAGTTCTTTCTCTGTGGTCTCCACAGGGGATTCAGACATCGTTTCTTCTTGGGAGATGCAAGACGAGCCTGCATTCAAGTCACTGCAGGGATATCCGGGTTATTTCGAGTCAGGGTATCCCCGTGTCCATTCCACTTGAGGCCGCAAACTCAGGTTCACTCTCAAATACCTAGAGCTGAGAGAAGCCTCCTCTTGAGGTGCTTGTGGTAAGGTGGTATTCCTCTGGAGTCGAAGCCAGGGACTAACCTCTCTCGAGTTGATTTTTGGTCCACGGAGCTCTTTCGTGTTGGTACAGTGACCTCAGGATCCCTCTAGCCTTGAAACAGTGTTCTTGCGGTTTCGCTGGAGTGCCATAGAGGAAATCAAGGCTCCTTTCATGTGTGATGTGCCACACGGAAATGCTCTGCACGCAGTGCAGGGGAAGCTGTCCTCATCTCGCGGCGAGGGGGAAGTCTCATGAATTTTCTCGAGTTGCGGCGGGAACCTGGGGTATATTCTCGAGTTACGACGGGGATGGCCCTTCCACACACGTGTTTGATCAGCGACATCAGGACTCCTCGCTAGTTGCGAGGGACAACTCGGGATTCTCCTCGAGGATTGGCAGGGCAATTGGAACGCCTCTCCAGCTGAAGTGGGGGACCAAGTGTCCCTTTCCACGTGCCACAGGAATCCTGGGACTCCTATCAAGTTTCACGAGGAGTCAGGCATCGTCTCCTTTGGAGGCACTGATCTCCGCGTACCTCTGGAGTTTTCAAAGGATGTGAGGCCTCCGGTCGCGATGAGGTGGGGAACTAGGTCTTTCTCTGTGGTCTCCACAGGGGATTCAGACATCCTTTCGTCTTGGGAGATGCAAGACGAGCCTGCATTCAAGTCACTGCAGGGATATCCGGCCTTATTTCCAGTCAGGGCATCGCGGTGTCCATTCCACTTGAGGCCGCAAACTCAGGGTCCCTCTCACATACCTAGAGCTGAGAGTAGCCTCCTCTTGAGGTGCTTGTGGTAAGGTGGTATTCCTCTGGAGTCGAAGCCAGGGACTAACCTCTCATCTCGAGTTGATTTTTGGTCCACGGAGCTCTTTCGTGTTGCTACAGTGACCTCAGGATCCCTCTAGCCTTGAAACAGTGTTCTTGGGGTTTCTCTGGAGTGCCATCAAGGAAATCAAGGCTCCTTTCCTGTGTGATGTGCAACACGGCATTGCTCTGCACGCAGTGCAGGGGAATCGGGCCTCATCTCGCGGCGAGGGGGAAGTCTCATGGTTTTTCTCGAGTTGCGGCGGGAACCTGGGGTATATTCTCGAGTTACGACGGGGATGGCCCCTCCACACCAGTGTTTGTTCAGCGACGTCAGGACTCCTGCCTAGTTGCGAGGGACAACTCGGGATTCCCCTAGAGGCTTGGCAGGGCAATTGGGACGCCTCTCCAGCTGAGGCGGGAGACCAAGGCTCCCTTTCCACGTGCCACAGGAATCCTGGGACTCCTATCAAGTTTCACGAGGAGTCAGGCATCGTCTCCTTTGGAGGCACTGATCTCCGCGTACCTCTGGAGTTTTCAAAGGATGTGAGGCCTCCGGTCGCGATGAGGTGGGGAACTAGGTCTTTCTCTGTGGTCTGCACAGGGAGATTCAGGCATCCTTTCGTCTTGGGAGATGCAAGACGAGCCTGCATTCAAGTCACTGCAGGGATATCCGGCCTTATTTCCAGTCAGGGCATCGCGGTGTCCATTCCACTTGAGGCCGCAAACCCAGGGTCCCTCTCACATACCTAGAGCTGAGAAAAGCCTCCTCTTGAGGTGCTTGTGGTAAGGTGGTATTCCTCTGGAATCGAAGACAGGGACTACCCTCTCATCTCGAGTTGATTTTTGGTCCACGGAGCTCTTTCGTGTTGGTACAGTGACCTCAGGATCCCTCTAGCCTTGAAACAGTGTTCTTGGACTTTCTCTGGAGTGCCATCATGGAAATCAAGGCTCCTTTCCTGTGTGATGTGCAACACGGTATTGCTCTGCAGGCAGTACAGGGGAATCGAGCCTCATCTCGCAGCGTGGGGAAGTCTCATGGTTATTCGCGAGTTGCGGCGGGAACCTGGGTTATATTCTCGAGTTACGACGGGGATGGCCCTTCCACACACGTGTTTGTTCAGCGACGTCAGGACTCCTGCCTAGTTGCGAGGGAAAACTGGGGATTCTCCTCGAGGCTTGGCAGGGCAATTGGGACGCCTCTCCAGCTGAGGCGGGAGACCAAGGGTCCCTTTCCACGTGCCACAGGAATCCTGGGACTCCTATCAAGTTTCACGAGCTGTCAGGCATCGTCTCCTTTGGAGGCACTGATCTTCGCGTTCCTGTGGAGTTTTCAAAGGATGTGAGGCCTCCGGTCGCGATGAGGTGGGGAACTAGGTCTTTCTCTGCGGTCTCCACAGGGGATTCAGACATCCTTTCATCTTGGGAGATGCAAGACGAGCCTGCATTCAAGTCACTGCAGGGATATCCGGCCTTATTTCGAGTCAGGGCATCGCGGTGTCCATTCCACTTGAGGCCGCAAACTCAGGGTCCCTCTCACATACCTAGAGCTGAGAGAAGCCTCCTCTTGAGGTGCTTGTGGTAAGGTGGTATTCCTCTGGAGTCGAAGCCAGGGACTAACCTCTCATCTCGAGTTGATTTTTGGTCCACGGAGCTCTTTCGTGTTGCTACAGTGACCTCAGGATCCCTTTAGCCTTGAAACAGTGTTCTTGGGCTTTCTCTGGAGTGCCATCAAGGAAATCAAGGCTCCTTTCCTGTGTGATGTGCAACACAGCATTGCTCTGCAGGCAGTGCAGGGGATCGGGCCTCATCTCGCGGCGAGGGGGAAGTCTCATGGTTTTTCTCGAGTTGCGGCGGGAACCTAGGGTATATTCTCGAGTTACGACGGGGATGGCCCTTCCACACACGTGTTTGTTCAGAGACGTCAGAACTCCTGCCTAGTTCTGAGGGACAACTCGGGATTCTCCTCGAAGCTTGGCAGGCAATTGGGACGACTTTCCAGCTGAGGCGGGAGACCAAGGGTCCCTTTCCACGTGCCACAGGAATCCTGGGACTCCTATCAAGTTTCACGAGGAGTCAGGCATCGTCACCTTTGGAGGCACTGTTCTCCGCATAACTCTGGAGTTTTCAAAGGATGTGAGACCTCCGGTCGCGATGAGGTGGGGAACTAGGTCTTTCTCTGTGGTCTCAAAGGGGATTCAGACATCCTTTCGTCATGGGAGATGCAAAAGGAGCCTGCATTCAAGTCACTGCAGGGATATCCGGGTTATTTCGAGTCAGGGTATCCCCGTGTCCATTCCACTTGAGGCCGCAAACTCAGGTTCACTCTCAAATACCTAGAGCTGAGAGAAGCCTCCTCTTGAGGTGCTTGTGGTAAGGTGGTATTCCTCTGGAGTCGAAGCCAGGGACTAACCTCTCATCTCGAGTTGATTTTTGGTCCACGAGCTCTTTCGTGTTGCTACAGTGACCTCAGGATCCCTCTAGCCTTGAAACAGTGTTCTTGGGGTTTCTCTGGAGTGCCATCAAGGAAATCAAGGCTCCTTTCATGTGTGATGTGCAACACGGAATTGCTCTGCACGCAGTGCAGGGGAATCGGGCCTCATCTCGCGGTTGAGGGGGAAGTCTCATGGTTTTTCTCGAGTTGCGGCGGGAACCTGGGGTATATTCTCGAGTTACGACGGGGATGGCTCTTCCACACACGTGTTTGATCAGCGACATCAGGACTCCTCCCTAGTTGCGAGGGACAACTCGGGATTCTCCTCGAGGATTGGCAGGGCAATTGGAACGCCTCTCCAGCTGAAGTGGGGGACCAAGTGTCCCTTTCCACGTGCCACAGGAATCCTGGGAATCCTATCTAGTTTCACGAGCTGTCAGGCATCGTCTCCTTTGGAGGCACTGATCTCCGTGTCCCTCTGGAGTTTTCAAAGGATGTGAGGCCTCCGGTCGCGATGAGCTCGGGAAATAGGTCTTTCTCTGTGGTCTCCACAGGGTATTCAGACATCCTTTCGTCTTGGGAGATGCAATACGAGCCTGCATTCAAGTCACCTGCAGGGATATCCGGCCTTATTTCCAGTCAGGGCATCACAGGTGTCCATTCCACTTGAGGCCCGCAAACTCAGGGTCCCTCTCACATGCCTAGAGCTGAGAGAAAGCCATCCTCTTAGAGGTGCTTTGGGGTAAGGTGGTTAGTCTCTGGAGTCGAAGCCAGGGGACTAACTCTCATCTCGAATTGATTTTGCGTCCACGGGAGCTCTTTCGTGTTGCTACAGTGACTCAGGATCCCTCTAGCCTTGAAACAGTGTTGTTGGGGCTTCTCTGGAGTGCCATCAAGGAAATCAAGGCTCCTTTCCTGTGTGATGCGCAACACGGCATTGCTCTGCACGCAGTGCAGGGGAATCGGGCCTCATCTCGTGGCGAGGGGGAAGTCTCATGGTTTTTTTTGAGTTGCGGCGGGAACCTGGGGTATATTCTCGAGTTACGACGGGGATGGCCCCTCCACACAAGTGTTTGTTCAGCGACGTCAGGACTCCTGCCTAGTTGCGAGGGACAACTCGGGATTCTCCTAGAGGCTTGGCAGGGCAATTGGGACGCCTCTCCAGCTGAGGTGGGAGACCAAGGCTCCCTTTCCACGCGCCAAAGGAATCCTGGGACTCCTATCAAGTGTCACGAGGAGTCAGGCATCGTCTCCTTTGGAGGCACTGATCTCCGCATCCCTCTGGAGGTTTCAAAGGATGTGAGGCCTCCGGTCGCGATGAGGTGGCACTCCAGAGAAAGCCCAAGAACACTGTTTTCAAGGCTAGAGGGATCGTGAGGTCACTGTACCCAACACGAAAAGAGCCTCCGTGACGCAAAAATCAACTCGAGATGAGAGGTTAGTCCCTGGCTTCGACTCCAGAGGAATACCACCTTACCACAAGCACCTCAAGAGGAGGCTTCTCTCAGCTCTAGTATGTGAGAGGGACCCTGAGTTTGCGGCCTCAAGTGGAATGGACACCGCGATGCCCTGACTCGAAATAAGGCCAGATATCCCTGCAGTGACTTGAATGCAGGCTCCTTTTGCATCTCCCATGACGAAAGGATGTCTGAATCCCCTTTGAGACCACAGAGAAAGACCTAGTTCCCCACCTCATCGCGACCGGAGGTCTCACATCCTTTGAAAACTCCAGAGTTAAGCGCAGAACAGTGCCTCCAAAGGAGACGATGCCTGACTCCTCGTGAAACTTGATAGGAGTCCCAGGATTCTTGTGGCACGTGGAAAGGGACCCTTGGTCTCCCGCCTCAGCTGGAGAGGCGTTCCAATTGCCCTGCCAGCCTCGAGGAGAATCCCGAGTTGTCCCTCGCAACTAGGCAGGAGTCCTGACGTCGCTGAAGCAACACATGTGTGGAAGAGCCATCCCCGTCTTATCTCGAGAATATACCCCAGGTTCCCGCCAAAACTCGAGAAAAACCATGAGACTTCCCCCTCGCCGCGAGATGAGGCCCGATTCCCTTGCACTATGTGCAGAGCAATTCCGTGTTGCACATCACACAGGAAAGGAGCCTTGATTTCCTTGTTGGCACTCCAGAGAAACCCCAAGAACACTGTTTCAAGGCTAGAGGAATCGTGAGGTCACTGTAACAACACGAAAGAGCTCCGTGGACCAAGAATCAACTCGAGATGAGAGGTTAGTCCCTGGCTTCGACTCCAGAGGAATACCACCTTACCACAAGCACCTCAAGAGGAGGCTTCTCTCAGCTCTAGCTATGTGAGAGGGACCCTGAGTTTGCGGCCTCAAGTGGAATGGACACTGTAATGCCCTGACGTGAAATAATGCCGGATATCCCTGCAGTGACTTGAATGCAGGTCGTCTTGCATCTCCCAAGACGAAAGGATGTCTGAATCCCCTGTGGAGACCACAGAGAAAGACCTAGTTCCCCACCTCATCGCGACCGGAGGCCTCACATCCTTTGAAAACTCCAGAGGTACGCGAGATCAGTGCCTCCAAAGGAGACGATGCCTGACTCCTCGTGAAACTTGATAGGAGTCCCAGGATTCCTGTGGCACGTGGAAAGGTACTCTTGGTCTCCCGCCTCAGCTAGAGAGGCGTACCAATTGCCCTGCCGAGCCTCGAGGAGAATCCCGAGTTGTCCCTCGCAACTAGGCAGGAGTCCTGACGTCGCTGAACAAACACGTGTTTGGATTCAGTTTCATTATCCTCACATTTTTCACACCTTTACATGCTCCTCATATTTTTGACTCCTTTTCATGCTCTTCATATTTTTCTCACCTTTTCTGCTCCTCATATTTTTGACACCTTTTCATGCTCTTCATATTTTTCAGACCTTTTCATGCTCCTGGTATTTTTCAGACCTTTTCATGCTCCTCGTGTTTTTCAGACCTTTTCATGCTACTCGTATTTTTCAGACCTTTTCATGCTCCTTGTATTTTTCACACCTTTTCATGCTCTTCGTATTTTTCACACCTTTTCATGATCTTCATATTTTTCACAGTTTCATGCTGCTCATATTTCTGACACCTTTTCATGCTCCTCATATTTTTCAGACCGTTTCTTGCTCCTCATATATGTCAGACCGTTTCATGCTCCTCATATTTTTTCAGACCGTTTCATGCTCCTCTTATTTTTCTCAGCTTTTCATGCTCCTCATATATTTCACACTTTTCATGCTCCTCATATTTTTCACACCATTTCATGCTCCTCATATGTTTCCTACAGATTCATGCTCCTCATGTTTTTCACACCGTTACATGATCCTCATGTCTTTGACACCTTTTCATGCTCTTCATATTTTTCATACCTTTTCATGCTGCTCATATTTTTGACACCTTTTCATGCTCTACATATTTTTCAGACTTTTCATGCTCCTCGTATTTTTCAGGCCTTTTCATGCTCCTCATATTTTTCATACAGATTCATGCTCCTCATATTTTTCACACCGTTACATGATCCTCATGTTTTTCACACCTTTTCTTGCTCTTCATATTTTTGACACCTTTACATGCTACTCATATCTTTGACACCTTTTCATGCTCTTCATATTTTTGACACCTTTACATGCTACTAATATTTTTGACACTTTTTCATGTTCTTCATATTTTTCACACCTTTTAATGCTCCTCATATTTTTGACACCCTTTCATGCTGTTCCTATTTTTCAGACATTTTCATGCTCCTTGTATTTTTCAGACCTTTTCATGCTCCTCGTATTTTTCTGAACTTTTCATGCTCCTAGTATTTTTCAAACCTTTTCATGCTCTTCGTATTTTCACACCTTTTGATGCTCCTCATATTTTTGACACCTTTTCAGACTCTTCATATTTTTCAGACCTTTTCATGCTCCTTGTATTTTTCAGACCTTTTCATGCTCCTTGTATTTTTCAGACCTTTCCATGCCCGTTCAATTTTTCACAACTTTTCATTCTCCTCGAATTTTTCACACCTTTTCATGGTCCTCGTATTTTTCACACCTTTTCATGCTCCTCGTATTTTTCACACTTTTTCATGCTCCTCGTATATTTCACACCTTTACATGCTCCTCGTATGTTTCACACCTTTTCATGCTCCTCATATTTTTCACACCTTTAATGCTCCTCATATTTTTCACACCTTTTCATGCTCTTCATATTTTTCACACCTTTTCATGCTCCTCATATTTTTCATACAGATTCATGCTCCTCTTATTTTTCACACCTTTAATGCTACTCATATTTTTGACACCTTTTCATGCTCTTCATATTTTTGACACCTTTACATGCTACTCATATTTTTGACACCTTTTCATGCTCTTCATATTTTTGACACTTTTACATGCTACTAATATTTTTGAAACTTTTTAATGCTCTTCATATTTTTCACACCTTTTCATGCTCCTCATGTTTTTGACACCTTTTCATGCTCTTCCTATTTTTCAGACCTTTTCATGCTCCTCGTATTTTTGAGACCTTTTCAAACTCCTCGTATTTTTCAGACATTTTCATGCCCTCGTATTTTTCAAACCTTTTCATGCTCCTCGTATTTTTCAGAACTTTTTATGCTCCTCATATATTTGAGCCCTTTTCATGCTCCTCGTATTTTGAGACTTTTTCATGCTCTTCATATTTTTCACACCGTTTAATGCTCCTCATATTTTTCATACAGTTTCATGCTCCTCATATTTTTCACACCTTTTGATGCTCCTTATATTTTTCACACCTTTTCATGCTCTTTGTATTTTTCACAGTTTTCATCCTCCTCATATTTTTTGGACCGTTTCATGCCCCTCATATTTTTACACCTTTACATGCTCCACATATATTTGACACCTTTTCATGCTCTCATATTTTTCACACCTTTTGATGCTCCTCATATTTTTGACAGCTTTTATGCTCCTCATATATTTCAGACCGTTTCATGCTCCTCATGTTTTTCAGACCATTTCATTCTTTTCATATTTTTCACACCGTTTCAGGTTCCTTATATTTTTCATACAGATCCATGCTCCTCTTATTTTTCACACCTTTACCTGCTACTCATATTTTGACACCTTTTCATGCTCCTCATATTTTTGTCACCTTTTCATGCTCCTCGTATTTTTCAGACCTTCTCATCCTCCTCATATTTTTCAGACCTTTTAATACTCTCGTATTTTTCAGACCTTTTCATGCTCCTCGTGTTTCTTTGACCATTTCATACTCTTTGTATTTTTCAGACCTTTTCATGCTCCTCGTATTTTTCAGAACTTTTCATGCTCCTCGTAATTTTCAGACCTTTTCATACTCCTCGTATTTTCAGACATTTTCATGCTCCTCGTATTTTTCAGACCTTTTCATGCCCTTCGTGTTTTTCACACCTTTTCATGCACTTCATATTTTTCACACCGTTTCATGCTCCTCATAATTTTTATACAAATTCATGCTCCTCTTATTTTTCAACCTTTATATGCTACTCATATTTTTGACACCGTTTCATGCTCTTCATATTTTTGACACCTTTTCATGCTCTTCATATTTTTCACTCCTTTTCATGCTCCTCATATTTTTCACACCTTTACATGCTCCTCATATTTTTCACACCTTTTCATGCTCTCATATTTTTCACACCTTTTGATGCTCCTCATATTTTTGACAGCTTTTTTGCTCCTCATATATTTCAGACCGTTTCATGCTCCTCATGTTTTTCAGACCATTTCATTCTTTTCATATTTTTCACACCGTTTCAGGTTCCTCATATTTTTCATACAGATCCATGCTCCTCTTATTTTTCACACCTTTACCTGCTACTCATATTTTGACACCTTTTCATGCTCCTCATATTTTTGTCACCTTTTCATGCTCCTCGTATTTTTCAGACCTTCTCATCCTCCTCATATTTTTCAGACCTTTTAATACTCTCGTATTTTTCAGACCTTTTCATGCTCCTCGTGTTTCTTTGACCATTTCATACTCTTTGTATTTTTCAGACCTTTTCATGCTCCTCGTATTTTTCAGAACTTTTCATGCTCCTCGTAATTTTCAGACCTTTTCATACTCCTCGTATTTTCAGACATTTTCATGCTCCTCGTATTTTTCAGACCTTTTCATGCCCTTCGTGTTTTTCACACCTTTTCATGCACTTCATATTTTTCACACCGTTTCATGCTCCTCATAATTTTTATACAAATTCATGCTCCTCTTATTTTTCAACCTTTATATGCTACTCATATTTTTGACACCATTTCATGCTCTTCATATTTTTGACACCTTTTCATGTTCCCCATATTTTTGACACTTTTTCATGCTCTACATATTTTTCAGACCTTTTCATGCTCCTCGTATTTTTCAGACCTTTTCATGCTCCTCGTATTTTTCAGACCTTTTCATGCTCCTCAATTTTCTCACACCTTTTATTGCCTCTCATGTATTTTACACCTTTTGTAGCTCTTCATATTTTTCACACCGTCATGCTCTTCATAATTTGAAACTGTTTCATGCTCCTCATATTTTGGACACCTTTTCATTCTACTCATATTTTTCAGACCGTTTCATGCTCCTCATATATTTCAGACCATTTCATGCTCCTCATATATTTCACACCTTTACATGCTCCTCATATTTTTGACACCTTTTCATTCTCTTCATATTTTTCACAACTTTTCATGCTCCTCATATTTTTGACACCTTTTCATGCTCTAAATATTTTTCAGACCATTTCATGCTCCTCATATTTTTGACATTTTTTCATGCTCTTCATATTTTTCAGACCTTCTCATGCTCCTCATATTTTTCACACCTTTTCAAGCTCCTCCTATTTTTGAGACCTTTCCATGCTCCTCGTATTTTTCAGGCCTTTCCATCCTCCTCCTATTTTTCAGACCTTTTCATTCTCCTCGTATTTTTCAGAGCTTTTCATGCTCCTCCTATTTTCCAGGCCTTTTCATGCTCCTCCTATTTTTCAGACCTTTTCATGCTCCTCCTATTTTTCATACATTTTCATGGTCCTCCTGTTTTTCAGTCCTTTTCATGCTCCTCGTATTTTTCACACCTTTTCATGCTCCTCGTATTTTTCACACTTTTTCATGCTCCTCATATTTTTCAGACCATTTCATTCTTTTCATATTTTTCACACCGTTTCAGGTTCCTCATATTTTTCATACAGATTCATGCTCCTCTTATTTTTCACACCTTTACCTGCTACTCATATTTTGACACCTTTTCATGCTCCTCATATTTTTCAGACCTTTTAATGCTCTCGTATATTTCAGACCTTTTCATGCTCCTCGTGTTTCTTTGACCATTTCATACTCTTTGTATTTTTCAGACCTTTTCATGCTCGTCGTATTTTTCAGATGTCTTCATGCTCCTCGTAATTTTCAGACCTTTTCATACTCCTCGTATTTTCAGACATTTTCATGCTCCTCGTATTTTTCAACCTTTTCATGCCCTTCGTGTTTTTCACACCTTTTCATGCTCTTCATATTTTTCACACCGTTTCATGCTCCTCATATTTTTTATACAAATTCATGCTCCTCTTATTTTTCAACCGTTACATGCTACTCATATTTTTGACACCGTTTCATGCTCTTCATAGTTTTGACACCTTTTCATGCTCCCCATATTTTTGACACTTTTTCGTGCTCTACATATTTTTCAGACCTTTTCATGCTCGTCGTATTTTTCAGATGTCTTCATGCTCCTCGTATTTTTCAGACATTTTCATGCTCCTCATATTTTTCACAACTTTACATGCTCTTCGTATTTGTCACACCTTTTCAAGCTCTTCGTATTTTTCAAACCTTTTCATGCTCTTCGTGTTTTGCACACCTTTTCATGCTCTTCATAATTTTCACACCTTTTCATGCTCCTCGTAATTTTGAGACCTTTTCATGCTCTTAATATTTTTGACACCTTTTGATGATCCTCATATTTTTGACACCTTTTCATGCTCCTCATATTTTTCACACCTTTACTTGCTCCTCGTATATTTCAGACCTTTTCATGCTTCTCGTATTTGGCAGACCTTTTCATGCTCTTCGTATTTCTCAATCCTTTTCATGCTCTTCGTGTTTTTCACACCTTTTCCTGCTCTTCGAATTTTTCAGGCCATTTCAGGCTCTTGCTATTTTTCACACCTTTTCATGCTCTTCGTGTTTTTCACACCTTTTCATGCTCTTCGTATATTTCCCACCGTTTCAATCTCGTCATATTTTTCACACCTTTTCCTGCTCTTCATTTTTTCACACCATCTTCATGCTCCCTTATATTTTTGACACCTTTTCATGCTCTTCATATTTTTCAGACCACTCTTTTCAGCTCATATATTTTTCACACCATTTCATGCTCCTCGTATTTTTCAGAGCTTTTCATGCTCCTCCTATTTTTCAGACCTTTAAATGTTCCTCTTAATTTTCAGAACTTTTCATGCTCCTCATTTTTTCATACCATTTCATGCTCCTCTTATTTTTCACACCATTTCATGCTCCTCATATTTTTCATACCCTTTCATGCTCCTCGTATTTTTCAGACCTTTACATGCTCTTCATATTTTTCACACCTTTTCATGCTCCTCATATTTTTCACAGCTTTTCATGCTCTTCATATTTTTCACACCGTTTCATGCTCCTCATATTTTTTATACAAATTCATGCTCCTCTTATTTTTCAACCTTTACATGCTACTCATAATTTGGACACCTTTTCATGCTCTTCCTATTTTTTACACCGTTTCATGCTCCTCATATTTTTTATACAAATTCATGCTCCTCTTATTTTTCAACCTTTACATGCTACTTGTATTTCTCACACCTTTTCGTGCTCCTTGTATTTTTCACACCTTTTCGTGGTCCTCATATTTTTCAGATCTTTTAATGCTCTTCATATTTTTCACACCTCTTCGTGTTCTTCATATTTTTCAGAACTTTTCAAGCTCTTCATATTTTTCACACTTTTCAGGCTCTTCATGTTTTTCAGACCTTTTCATGCTCCTCGTATTTCTGAGACCTTTTCATGCCCCTCGTTTTTTTCAGACCTTTTCATGCTCCTCGTACTTTTCAGACATTTTTATGCTCCTCGTATATTTGAGCCCTATTAATGCTCCTCGTATTTTTGAGACGTTTTCATGGTCTTCATATTTTTCACACCGTTTCATGCTCCTCATATTTTTCATACAGTTTCATGCTCCTCATATTTTTCACACCTTTTGGATGCTCCTCATATTTTTCATACCTTTTCATGCTCTTCTTATTTTCAGACTTTTCATGCTCCTCCTATTTTTCATACATTTTCATGGTCCTCCTGTTTTTTCAGTCCTTTTCATGCTCCTCGTATTTTTCACACCTTTTCATGCTCCTCGTATTTTCACACTTTTTCATGCTCCTCATATTTTTTCAGACCATTTCATTCTTTTCATATTTTTCACACCGTTTCAGGTTCCTCATATTTTTCATACAGATCATGCTCCTCTTATTTTTCACACCTTTACCTGCTACTCATATTTTGACACCTTTTCATGCTCCTCATATTTTTCAGACCTTTTAATGCTCTCGTATATTTCAGACCTTTTCATGCTCCTCGTGTTTCTTTGACCATTTCATACTCTTTGTATTTTTCAGACCTTTTCATGCTCGTCGTATTTTTCAGATGTCTTCATGCTCCTCGTAATTTTCAGACCTTTTCATACTCCTCGTATTTTCAGACATTTTCATGCTCCTCGTATTTTTCAGACCTTTTCATGCCCTTCGTGTTTTTCACACCTTTTCATGCTCTTCATATTTTTCACACCGTTTCATGCTCCTCATATTTTTTATACAAATTCATGCTCCTCTTATTTTTCAACCGTTACATGCTACTCATATTTTTGACACCGTTTCATGCTCTTCATAGTTTTGACACCTTTTCATGCTCCCCATATTTTTGACACTTTTTCGTGCTCTACATATTTTTCAGACCTTTTCATGCTCGTCGTATTTTTCAGATGTCTTCATGCTCCTCGTATTTTTCAGACATTTTCATGCTCCTCATATTTTTCACAACTTTACATGCTCTTCGTATTTGTCACACCTTTTCAAGCTCTTCGTATTTTTCAAACCTTTTCATGCTCTTCGTGTTTTGCACACCTTTTCATGCTCTTCATAATTTTCACACCTTTTCATGCTCCTCGTAATTTTAGACCTTTTCATGCTCTTAATATTTTTGACACCTTTTGATGATCCTCATATTTTTGACACCTTTTCATGCTCCTCATATTTTTCACACCTTTACATGCTCCTCGTATATTTCAGACCTTTTCATGCTTCTCGTATTTGGCAGACCTTTTCATGCTCTTCGTATTTCTCAATCCTTTTCATGCTCTTCGTGTTTTTCACACCTTTTCCTGCTCTTCGAATTTTTCAGGCCATTTCAGGCTCTTGCTATTTTTCACACCTTTTCATGCTCTTCGTGTTTTTCACACCTTTTCATGCTCTTCGTATATTTCCCACCGTTTCAATCTCGTCATATTTTTCACACCTTTTCCTGCTCTTCATATTTTTCACACCATTTCCCGCTCTTCGTATTTTTCACACGTTTTCATGCTCCTTATATTTTTGACACCTTTTCATGCTCTTCATATTTTTCAGACCTTTTCATGCTCCTCATATATTTCACACCTTTTCATGCTCCTCGTATTTTTCAGAGCTTTTCATGCTCCTCCTATTTTTCAGACCTTTAAATGTTCCTCTTAATTTTCAGAACTTTTCATGCTCCTCATTTTTTCATACCATTTCATGCTCCTCTTATTTTTCACACCATTTCATGCTCCTCATATTTTTCATACCCTTTCATGCTCCTCGTATTTTTCAGACCTTTAATCCTCTTCATATTTTTCACACCTTTTCATGGTCCTCATATTTTTCACAGCTTTTCATGCTCTTCATATTTTTCACACCGTTTCATGCTCCTCATATTTTTTATACAAATTCATGCTCCTCTTATTTTTCAACCTTTACATGCTACTCATAATTTGGACACCTTTTCATGCTCTTCCTATTTTTTACACCGTTTCATGCTCCTCATATTTTTTATACAAATTCATGCTCCTCTTATTTTTCAACCTTTACATGCTACTTGTATTTCTCACACCTTTTCGTGCTCCTTGTATTTTTCACACCTTTTCGTGGTCCTCATATTTTTCAGATCTTTTAATGCTCTTCATATTTTTCACACCTCTTCGTGTTCTTCATATTTTTCAGAACTTTTCAAGCTCTTCATATTTTTCACACTTTTCAGGCTCTTCATGTTTTTCAGACCTTTTCATGCTCCTCGTATTTCTGAGACCTTTTCATGCCCCTCGTTTTTTTCAGACCTTTTCATGCTCCTCGTACTTTTCAGACATTTTTATGCTCCTCGTATATTTGAGCCCTATTAATGCTCCTCGTATTTTTGAGACGTTTTCATGGTCTTCATATTTTTCACACCGTTTCATGCTCCTCATATTTTTCATACAGTTTCATGCTCCTCATATTTTTCAAACCTTTTGGTGCTCCTCATATTTTTCACACCTTTTCATGCTCTTCTTATTTTTCAGACCTTTTCATGCTCCTTGTATTTTTCACAATTTTTCATGCTCTTTGTGTTTTCACACCTTTTCAGGCTCTTCGTATTTTTCACACCTTTTCATGATCTTCGTATTTTTCACACCTTTTCATGCTCTTCTTATTTTTCAGACCTTTTCATGCTCTTGATATTTTTCTCAGCTTTTCATGCTCTTCATATATTTCACACCGTTTCATGCTCCTCCTATTTTTGGCAGCTTTTCATGCTCCTCATATTTTTGACACCTTTTCATGCTCTTCGTATTTGTCACACCTTTTCATGCTCTTCGTATTTTTCACACCTTTTCGTTCTCCTCCTATTTTTCACACCTTTTCGTGCTCTTCATACTTTTCAGACATTTTCTTGTTCTTCATATTTTTCACACCTTTTCAGGCTCTTCATATTTTTCAGACCTTTTCATGCTCCTCGTATTTTTCAGACCTTTTTATTCTCCTCCTATTTTTCAGGTCTTTTCATGCTCCTCGTATTTTTGGCACATTTTCATGCTCCTCGTATTTTTCACACCTTACATGCTCTTCGTATTTGTCTCACCTTTTCATGCTCTTCTTATTTTCCACACTTTTACATGCTCTGCATGTTTTTCACACCTTTTCATGCTCTTCTTATTTTTCACATTTTTTCATGCTCTTCATATTTTTCACACCTTTTCGTGCTCTTCATATTTTTCAGAGCTTTTCGGGCTCTTCATATTTTTCCGACCGATTCATGCTCCTCTAATTTTTCACACTTTTTCATGCTCCTCATATTATTCAGACCTTTTCATGCTCCTCGTATTTTTCACACCTTTTCATGCTCTTCGTATTTTTCACACCTTTTCGTTCTCCTCCTATTTTTCACACCTTTTCGTGCTCTTCATACTTTTCAGACATTTTCTTGTTCTTCATATTTTTCACACCTTTTCAGGCTCTTCATATTTTTCAGACCTTTTCATGCTCCTCATATTTTTCAGACCTTTTTATGCTCCTCCTATTTTTCAGGTCTTTTCATGCTCCTCGTATTTTTGACACATTTTCATGCTCCTCGTATTTTTCACACCTTTACATGATCCTCGTGTTTTTCACACCTTCTCATGCTCTTCGTATTTTTCACAACTTTTCATGCTCCTCGTATATGTCACACCATTTCATGCTCCGCAGACTTTCATACACTTTCATTCTTCTCATATTTTTCACACCTCTACACACTCCTGATATTTTTGACACCTTTTCATGCTCCCATATTTTTCAGACCTTTTCATGCTCCTCGTATTTTTAAGACGTTTTCATACTCCTCATAATTTTCACACCTTTTCATGCTCTTCCTATTTTTCACACCGTTTCATGCTCCTCATATTTTTCATACAGATTCATGCTCCTCATATTTTTCACACCTTTACATGCTCCTCATATTTTTCACACCTTTTCATGCTCTTCATATTTTTCACACCTTTTCATGCTCTTCTTATTTTTCACATTTTTTCATGCTCTTCATATTTTTCACACCTTTTCATGCTCTTCATATTTTTCAGACCTTTACATGCTTCTTATATTTTTCACAGCTTTTCATGCTCTTCGTGTTTTTCACACCTTTTCATGCTCTGGTATTTTTCAGACATTTTAATGCGCCTCATACTTTTCACACCTTTTCATGCTCCTAGTATTTTTCACACCTTTTCATGCTCCTGGTATTTTTCACAACTTTTCATGCTCTTCGTATTTTACACATCTTTTCATGCTCTTTGAATTTTTCATAACTTTTCATGCTCTTGATATTCCTCAGACCTTTTCATGCTCTTGATATTTTTCAACCTTTTCATGCCCTTCGTGTTTTTCACATCTTTCATGCTCTTGATATTTTTCACACCTTTCCAAGGGCTTCATATTTTTCACACCGTTTCATCCTCCTCTAATTTTTCATACAGTTTCATGCTCCTCATATTTTTCACACCTTTACATGCTTCTCATATTTTCGACACCTTTTAATGCTCCTCATATTTTTTACACCTTATCATGCTCTTCATATTTTCAGACCTTTTCATGCTTTTGATAATTTCACACCTTTTCCTGCTCTTCGTATTTTTCACACCTTTTCCTGCTCTTCGTATATTTCACACCTTTTCATGCTTCTCATATTTTTCAGAGCTTTTCATGCTCCTCGTATTTTTCAGACCTTTAAATGCTCCTCTTAATTTTCAGATCTATTCATGCTCCTCTTTTTTTCACACCATTTCATGCTCCTCTTATTTTTCACACCATTTCATGCTCCTCATATTTTTCATACCCTTTCATGCTCTTCATATTTTTCACACATTTTCATGCTCCTCGTATTTTACACACCTTTTCATGCTCCTCAGATACTTCACACCTTTTCACGTTCCTAGTATTTTTCACACCTTTTAATGCTCCTCGTTTTTTCAGACCATTACATGCTCCTTGTATTTTTCACACCTTTTCTTGCTCCTCGTATTTTTCACACCTTTTCATGCTCCTCGTATATTTCAGACCTTTTCCTGCTTCTCGCATTTTGCAGACCTTTTCATGCTCTTCGTATTTTTCAAACGCTTTCATGCTCTTCGTGTTTTTCACACCGTTTCCTGCTCTTCGAATTTTTCAGGCCGTTTCATGCTCTAGATATTTTTCACACCTTTTCATGCTGTTCCTGGTTTTCACACCTTTTCATGCTCTTCGTATATTTCCCACCGGTTCATGCTCGTCATATTTTTCACACCTTTTCATGCTCTTCACTTTTTTCACACCATTTCATGCTCCACATATTTTTGACAATTTTTCATGCCCCTCATATTTACAGACAGTTTCCTGCTCCTCATATTTTTCAGACCGTTTCATGCTCTTGATATTTTTCATACCTTTCCATGGTCTTCATATTTTTCACAACTTTTCATGCTCCTCATATTTTTGAAATCTTTTGAAGCTCTTCATATTTTTCACACCTTTTCATGCTCCTCATATTTTTGACACCTTTTAATGTTCTTCATGTTTTTCAGACCTTTTCATGCTCCTCATATTTTTGACACCTTTTCATGCTCTTCACATTTTTCACACCGTTTCATGCTCCTCATATTTTTGACACCTTTTCATGCTCTTCCTATTTTTCACACCGTTTCATGCTCCTCATATTTTTCATACAGATTCATGCTCTTCCTATTTTTCACACCTTTAAATGCTCCTCATATTTTTGACACCTTTTCATGCTCTTCATATTTTTCACACCTTTCATGCTCCTCATATTTTTCACACCTTTTCATGTTCTTCATATTTTCAGACCTTTTCATGCCCCTCGTGTATTTCAGACCATTTCATGCTCCTCGTATTTTTCAGACCCTTTCATGCTCCTCGTATATTTCAGATCTTTTCATGCTCCTCGTATTTTTCAGACCTTTTCATGCTCCTTTTATTTTTCAGACCCTTTGATGCTCCTCGTATTTTTCAGACCTTTTCATGCTCCTCATATTTTTCACACCTTTTCATGCTCCTCGTATTTTTCACAACTTTTCATGCTGTTTGTATTTGTCACACCTTTTCTAGCTCTTCGTATTTTTCGGACCTTTTCATGCTCTTCGTGTTTTTCACACCTTTTCAGGCTGTTCTTATTTTTCATACATTTTCATGCTCTTCGAGTTTTTCACACCTTTTCATGCTCTTGTATTTTTCAGACCTTTTCAAGCTCCTCATATATTTCACACCTTTTCATGTTATACATATTTTTCACACCGATTCTTCCTCCTCATATTTTTCATACAGATTCATGCTCCTCATATTTTTCACACCTTTACATGTTCCTCTTATTTTTGACACCTTTTCATGCTCTTCATATTTTACACACCTTTTCATTCTCCTCATATTTTTGACACCTTTTCAAGCTCAACATATTTTTCAGACCTTTTCATGCTCCTCGTATTGTTAAGACGTTTTCATCCTCCTCATAATTTTCACATCTTTTCATGCTATTCATATTTTTCAGACCTTCTCATGCTCTTGATATTATTGACACCTTTGCATGCCCTTCGTGTTTTTCACACATTTCATGCTCTTCATATTTTTTACACCTTTTCATGCTCCTCATATTTTTCACACCGTTTCATGCTCTTCATATTTTTCAGACTTTTTCATGCTCTTGATATTTTTCACACCTTTGCATGCCCTTCGTGTTTTTCACACATTTAATGCTCTTCATATTTTTCACACCTTTTCATGCTCTTCATATTTTTCACACCATTTCATGCTCTTCATATTTTTTATACAAATTCATGCTCCTCTTATTTTCAACCTTTACATGCCACTCATATTTTTGACACCGTTTCATGCTCTTCATATTTTGACACCTTTTCATGCTCCCCATATTTTTGACACTTTTTCATGCTCTACATATTTTTCAGACCTTTTCAAGCTCGTCGTATTTTTCAGACGTCTTCATGCTCCTCGTATTTTTCAGACATTTTCATGCTCCTCGTATTTTTCACACCTTTTCATGCTCCTCGTTTTTTCAGACCATTTCATGCTCCTCGTATTTTTCACACCTTTTCATGCTCCTCATATTTTTCACACCTTTTCATGCTCCTCGTATATTTCAGACCTTTTCATGCTTCTCGTATCTTGCAGACCTTTTCATGCTCTTCGTATTTTTCAAACCTCTTCAGGCTCTTT
Organism: Cervus canadensis; assembly: GCF_019320065.1. NCBI lineage: Eukaryota > Metazoa > Chordata > Mammalia > Artiodactyla > Cervidae > Cervus > Cervus canadensis. The sequence continues at coordinate 65,557,879 of NC_057399.1, read as the reverse complement.
CGGTTTTTCACACCTTTTACTGCTCTTCGAATTTTTCAGGCTGTTTCATGCTCTTGATATTTTTCACACCTTTTCATGCTCTTCGTGCTTTTCACACTTTTCATGCTCTTCGTATATTTCCCACTGTTTCATTCTCGTCATATTTTTCACACCTTTTCATGCTCTTCACTTTTTTTCACACCATTTCATGCTCCACATATTTTTGACAGTTTTTCATGCCCCTATATTTTTCAGACAGTTTCCTGCTCCTCATATTTTTCAGACCGTTTCATGCTCGATAGGCCTCACATCCTTTGAAAACTCCAGAGGTACGCGGAGATCAGTGCCTCCAAAGGAGACGATGCCTGACTCCTCGTGAAACTTGATAGGAGTCCCACGATTCCTGTGGCACGTGGAAAGGGACACTTGGTCTCCGGCCTCAGCTGGAGAGGCGTCCCGATTGCCCTGCCAAGCCTCGAGGAGAATCCCGAGTTGTCATTCGCAGCTAGGCAGGAGTCTGTCGTAGCTGAACAAACACGTGGGTGGAAGGGCCATCCCCGTCGTAACTCGAGAATATACACAGGTTCCATCGCAACTCGAGAAAAGCCATGAGACTTCCCCCTCGCTGCGAGATGAGGCCCGATTCCCCAGCACTGCGTGCAGAGCAATGCCGTGTTGCACATCACAACATGAAAGGAGCCTTGATTCCTTGATGGACTCCAGAGAAACCCCAAGAACACTGTTTCAAGGCTAGAGGGATCCTGAGGTCACTGTAGCAATAGGAAAGAGCTCCGTGGACCAAAAATCAACTCGAGATGAGAGGTTAGTCCCTGCCTTCGACTCCAGAGGAATACCACCTTACCACAAAAACCTCAAGAGGAGACTTCTCTCAGCTCTAGCTATGTGAGAGGGACCCTGAGTTTGCGGCCTCAAGTGGAATGGACACCGCGATGCCCTGACTCGAAATAAGGCCCGTTATCCCTGCAGTGACTTGAATGCAGGCTCGTCTTGCATCTCCCAAGATGAAAGGATGTCTGAATCCCCTGTGGAGACCACAGAGAAAGACCTAGTTCCCCACCTCATCGCGACCGAGGCCCTCACATCCTTTGAAAACTCCAGAGGTACGCGGAGATCAGTGCCTCCAAAGGAGACGATGCCTGACTCCCGGAAACTTGATAGGAGTCCCAGGATTCCTGTGGCACATGGAAAGGGACCCTTGGTCTCCCGCCTCAGCTGGAGAGGCGTCCCAATTGCCCTTCCAAGCCTCGAGGAGAATCGCGAGTTGTCCCTCGCAACTAGGCAGGAGTCCTGCCTTCGATGAAAAAACACGTGTGTGTAAGGGCCATCCCCGTCGTAACTCGAGAATATACCCCAGGTTCCCGCCGCAAGTCGAGAAAAACCATGAGACTACCCCCTCGCCGTGAGATGAGTCCTGATTCCCCTGCCCTGCATGCAGAGCAATTCCGTGTTGCACATCACACATGAAAGGAGCCTTGATTTCCTTGGTGGCACTCCAGAGAAACCCCAAGAACACTGTTTCAAGGCTAGAGGGATCCTGAGGTCACTGTAGCAACACGAAAGAGCTCCGTGGACCAAAAATCAACTCGAGATGAGAGGTTAGTCCCTGGCTTCGACTCCAGAGGAATCCGACCTTACCACAAGCACCTCAAGAGGAGGCTTCTCTCAGCTCTAGGTATGTGAGAGGGATCCTGAGTTTGCGGCCTCAAGTGGAATGGACACCGCGATGCCCTGACTCGAATAAGGCCGGATATCCCTGCAGTGACTTGAATGCAGGCTCGTCTTGCATCTCCCAAGAAGAAAGGATGTCTGAATCCCCTGTGGAGACCACAGGAAGACCTAGTTCCCCACCTCATCGCGACCGAGGCCTCCACATCGTATTGAAAACTCCAGAGGTACGCGAGATCAGTGTCTCAAACGGAAACATGACATGCTCCTCGTGAAAACTTTGATAGGAGTCTCAGGATTCCTGCGGCACGTGGAAAAGTGGAACACTGGTCTCACCGCCTCCAGCTGAGAGGCGTCCCATTGCCCTGCCCAAGCCTCGAGGAGATTCCCGAGTTGTCCCTCGCAACTAGGCAGGAGTCCTACCGTCGCTGAACTAACACGTGGGTGGAAGGGCCATCCCCGTCGTAACTCGAGAATATACCCCAGGTTGCCGCCGCAACTCGAGAAAAACAATGAAACTTCCCCCTCGCCGTGAGATGAGGCCCGATTCCCCTGCACTGCGTGCAGAGCAATTCCGTGTTGCACATCACAGATGAAAGGAGCCTTGAGTTCCTTGATGGCACTCCAGAGAAACCCCAAGAACACTGTTTCAAGGCTAGAGGGATCCTGAGGTCACTGTAGCACCACGAAGGAGCTCCGTGGACCAAAAATCAACTCGAGATGAGAGGTTAGTCCCTGGCTTCGACTCCAGAGGAATACCACCTTACCACAAGCCACCCTCAGAAGGAAAGGCTTCTCTTCAGCTCTAGGTACTGTGAGAGGGACCCTGATTGTGGCCTCAATTGGAATGGACAGGGGGAGCCCTGACTCGAATAAGGCCGGATATCCTGCGAGTGACTTGAATGCAGGCTCGTCTTGCATCTCCCAAGACGAAAGGATGTCTGATCCCCTGTGGAGACCACAGAGAAAGACCTAGTTCCCCACCTCATCGCGACCGGAGGCCTCACATCCTTTGAAAACTCCAGAGGTACGCGGAGATCAGTGCCTCCAAAGGAGACGATGCCTGACTCCTCGTGAAACTTGATAGGAGACCCAGGATTCCTGTGGCACGTGGAAAGGGACCCTTGGTCTCCCGTCTCAGTGGAGAGGCGTCCCAATTGCCCTGCAAAGCCTCGAGGAGAATCCCGAGTTGTCCCTCGCAACTAGGCAGGAGTCCTGACGTCGCTGAAAAAACACGTGTGTTGAAGGGCCATCCCCGTCGTAACTCGAGAATATACCCCAGGTTCCCGCCGCAACTCGAGAAAACCATGAGACTTCCCCCTCGCCGCGAGATGAGGCCCGATTCCCCTGCACTGCGTGCAGAGCAATTCCGTGTTGCACATCACACATGACAGGAGCCTTGATTTCCTTGATGGCACTCCAGAGAAACGCCAAGAACACTGTTTCAAGGCTAGAGGGATCCTGAGGTCACTGTAGCAACACGAAAGTGTGCCGTGGACTGTAAATCAACTCGAGATGAGAGGTTAGTCCCTGGCTTCGACTCCAGAGGAATACCACCTTACCACAAGCACCTCAAGAGGAGGCTTCCCTCAGCTCTAGGTAGGTGAGAGGGACCCTGAGTTTACGGCCTCAAGTGGAATGTCCACCGAGATATCCTGACTCGAACTAAGGCCGGATATCCCTGCAGTGACTTGAATGCAGGCTCGTCTTGCCTCTCCCAAGACGAAAGTATGTCTGAATCCCCTGTGGGTACCACAGAGAAAGACCTAGTTCCCCACCTCATCGCGACCGGAGGCCTCACATCCTTTGAAAACTCCAGAGGTCCGCGGAGATCAATGCCTCAAAAGGAGCCGATACCTGACTCCTCGAGAAACTTGATAAGCGTCCCAGGATTCCTTGGCACGTGGAAAGGGACCCATGGTCTCCCGCCTCAGCTGTAGTGGCGTCCCAATTGACTTGCCAAGCCTCGAGGAGAATTCCAAGTTTTCCAGCGCAACTAGGCAGGAGTCCTGACGTCGCTGTACAAACACGTGTGTGGAAGGGCCATCCCCGTAGTAACTCGAGAATATAACCCAGGTTCCCGCCGCAACTCGAGAAAAACATGAGATTTCCCCCTTGCCACGAGATGAGGCCCGATTCCCCTGCACTGCGTGCAGAGCAATTCCGTGTTGCACATCAAACATGAAAGGGGTCTTGATTTCCTTGATGGCACTCCAGAGAAACCCCAAGAACACTGTTTCAAGGCTAGAGATATCCTGAGGTCACTATAGCAACATGAAAGAGCTGCGTGGACAAAAAATCAACTCGAGATGAGGGGTTAGTCCCTGGCTTCGACTCCAGACGAATACCACCTTACCACAAGCACCTCAAGAGGAGACTTCTCTTAGCTCTAAGTATGTGAGAGGGACCCTGAGTTTGCGCCTCAAGTGGAATGGACACCGAATTGCCCTGACGCGAAATATGGCCGGATATCCCTGCAGTGACTTGAATGCAGGCTCTTCTTGCATCTTCTAAGAAGAGAGGATGTCTGAATCCCCTGTGGAGACCACAGAGAAAGACCTAGTTCCCCACCTCTTCGCGACGGGAGGCCTCACATCCTTTGAAAACTGCACAGATATGCGGAGATCAATGCCTCAAAAGGAGACGATGCCTGACTCCTCGAGAAACTTGAATAGAGTCCCAGGATTCCTGTGTCCCGTGAAAAGGGACCCTTTTGGTCTCCCGCCTCAGCTGGAGAGGCGTCCCGATTGCCCTGCCAAGCCTCGAGGAGAATCCCGAGTTGTCCCTCACAACTAGGCAGGAGTCCTGACGTCGCTGAAGAAACACGTGGGTGGAAGGGCCATCCCCGTCATAACTCGAGAATATACCCCAGGTTCCCGCCGCAACTCGAGAAAAACCATGAGACTTCCCCCTCGCGCGAGATGAGGCCCGATTCCCCTGCACTGCGTGCAGAGCAATTCCGTGTTGCACATCACACATGAAAGGAGCCTTGATTTCCTTGATGGCACTCCAGAGAAACCCCAAGAACACTGTTTCAGGCTAGAGGGATCCTGAGGTCACTGTAGCAACACGAAAGAGCTCCGTGGACCAAAAATCAACTCGAGATGAGAGGTTAGTCCCTGGCTTCGACTCCAGAGGAATACCACCTTACCACAAGCACCTCAAGAGGAGGCTTCTCTCAGCTCTAGGTATGTGAGAGGAACACTGATTTTGCGGCCTCAAGTGGAATGGACACCGAAATTCTCTGACTCGAAATAAGACCGGATATCCCTGCAGTGACTTGAATGCAGGCTAGTCTTGCATCTCCCAAGACGAAAGGATGTCTGAATCCCCTGTGGAGACCACAGAGAAAGACCTGGTTCCCCTCCTCATCCCGACTGGAGGCCTCACATCCTTTGAAAACTCCAGAGGTATGCGGAGATCAATGCCTCAAAAGGAGACGATGCCTGACTCCTCGTGAAACTTGATAGGAGTCCCAGGATTACTGTGGCACTTGGAAAGGGACCCTTGGTCTCCCGCCTCAGCTGGAGAGGCATCGCAATTGCCCTGCCAAGCCTGGAGGAGAATCCTGAGTTGTCCCTTGCAACTAGGCACTAGTGCTGACCTCCCTGAACAAACACGTGGTTTGATTCAGTTTCATTATCCTCATATTTTTCACAGCTTTACATGCTCCTCATATTTTTGACTCCTTTTCATGCTCTTCATATTTTTCTCACCTTTTCTGCTCCTCATATTTTTGACACCTTTTCATGCTCTTCATATTTTTCAGGCCTTTTCATGCTCCTCGTGTTTTTCAGACCTTTTCATGCTACTCGTATTTTTCAGACCTTTTCATGCTCCTCGTATTTTTCACACCTTTTCATGCTCTTCGTATTTTTCACACCTTTTCATGGGCTTCATGTTTTTCACACTGTTTCATGCTGCTCATATTTTTGACATCTTTTCATGCTCCTCATATTTTTCAGACCGTTTCTTGCTCCTCATATATGTCAGACCGTTTCATGCTCCTCATATTATTTCAGACCGTTTCATGCTCCTCTTATTTTTCTCAGCTTTTCATGCTCCTCATATATTTCACACTTTTCATGCTCTTCATATTTTTCACACCGTTTCATGCTCCTCATATTTTTCATACAGTTTCATGCTCCTCATATTTTTCACACCTTTTCATGCTCTTCGTATTTTTCACAGTTTTCATGCTCCTCATATTTTTCGGACCGTTTCATGCTCCTCTTATTTTTCACACCTTTACATGCTCCACGTGTTTTTGACACCTTTTCATGCTTTTCATTATTTCCACACCTTTTGATGCTCCTCATACTTTTGACAGCTTTTCATGCTCTTTTCAGACCTTTTCGTGCTCTTCGTATTTTTCATACCATATCATGCTCCTTGTATTTTTCACAATTTTTCATGCTCTTTGTGTTTTTCACACCTTTTCAGGCTCTTCGTATTTTTCACACCTTTTTATGATCTTCGTACTTTTCACACCTTTTCATGCTCTTCTTATTTTTCAGACCTTTTCATGCTCTTGATATTTTTCTCAGCTTTTCATGCTCTTCGTATATTTCACACCGTTTCCTGCTTCTCCTATTTTTGGCAGCTTTTCATGCTCCTCATATTTTTCAGACCGTTTCATGCTCATCATAATTTTGAGGCCGTTTCACGTGCCTCATATTTTTCACACCTTTTAATGCTCCTCATATTTTTCACACCTTTTCATGCTCTTCATATTTTTCACACCTTTTCATGCTCCTCATATTTTTCAGACATTTCCATGCCCGTTCTATTTTTCAGACCTTTTCATGCTAGTCGTATATTTCACACCTTTTCATGGTCCTCGTATTTTTCACACCTTATCATGCTCCTCGTATTTTTCAGAGCTTTTCATGCTCCTCCGATTTTGCAGGCCTTTTCATGCTCCTCTATTTTTCAGACCTTTCCATGCTCCTCATATTTTTCAGACCTTTTCACGCTCCTCCTATATTTCACACCTTTTCATGCTCTTCTTTTTTTTCACACCATTTAATGCTCCTCATACTTTTGACAGCTTTTGATGCTCCTCATATATTTCAGACCGTTTCATGCTCCTCATATTTTTCAGACCATTTCATGCTTTTCATATTTTTCACTCCTTGTCATGTTCCTCATATTTTTCATACAGATTCATGCTCCTCTTATTTTTCACACCTTTACATGCTACTCATATTTTGACACCTTTTCATGCTCTTCATATTTTTGACACTTTTCATGCTCCTCGTATTTTTCAGACCTTTTCATGCTCCTCATGTTTTTTAGACCATGTCATACTCCTTGTATTTTTCAGACCTTTTCATGCTCCTCGTATTTTTCAGACCTTTGCATACTCCTCATATTTATCACACCTTTTCTTGCTCTTCATATTTTTCATACCATTTCATGCTCCGCATATTTTTCATACAGATTCATGCTCCTCATATTTTTCACACCTTTACATGCTTCTCATATTTTTGACACCTTTTCATACTCTTCATATTTTTCAGACCTTTTCATGCTCCTCATATTTTTGATACCTTTTCATGCTCCTCATATTTTTCAGACATTTTCATGCTCCTCGTATTTTTCAGACCTTTTCATGCTCCTCGTATATTTCAGACCTTTTAATGCTCCTCGTATTTTTGAGACCATTTCATGCTCCTTGTATTTTTCAGACCTTTTCATGCTCCTCGTATTTTTCAGAGTTTTCATGCTACTCGTATTTTTCACAATTTTTCATGCTTTTCGTATTTGTCACACCTTTTCAAGCTCTTCGTTTTTTTCATTCCTTTTGATGCTCTTCTGGTTTTTCACACCTTTTCAGGCTCTTCGCATTTTTCACACCTTTTCATGCCCATCGTATTGTTCACACCTTTTCATGCTCTTCATATTTTTCAGACCTTTCATGCTCTTGATATTTTTCTCAGCTTTTCATGCTCTTCTTGTTTTTCACAGCGTTTCATAGTCCTCATATTTTTCATACAGTTTCATGCTCCTCATATTTTTCACACCTTTACATGGTCCTCATATTTTTGAGTCCTTTTCATGCTCTTCATATTTTTCAGACCTTTTCATGCTCCTCGTATTTTTAAGATCATTTCATGCTCCTCGTATTTTTCAGACCTTTTCATGCTCCTTCTATTTTTCAATCCTCTTCATACTCGTTGTATGTTTCACACCTTTTCATGCTCCTCGTGTTTTTCAGACCTTTTCATGCTCCTCGTATTTTTCACACTTTTTCTTGCTCTTCATATTTTTCACACCATTTCATGCTCCGCATATTTTTCATACAGATTCATGCTCCTCATATTTTTCACACCTTTACATGTTTCTCGTATTTTTGACACCTTTTCATACTCTTCATATTTTTCAGACCTTTTCATGTTTCTCGTATTTTTGAGACCTTTTCTGCTCCTTGTATTTTTCAGACATTTTCATGCTCTTCATATTTTTCACACCGTTTCATGCTCCTCATATTTTTCATACAGTTTCATGCTCCTCGTATTTTTCAGACCTTTTCATGCTCCTCATATATTTCAGACATTTTCATGCTCTTCATATTTTTCACACCGTTTTGTGCTCCTCATATTTTTCATACAGTTTCATGCTCCTCGTATTTTTCAGACCTTTTCATGCTCCTCGTATTTTTGAGACCTTTTCATGATCCTCGTATTTTTGAGACCTTTTCATGCTCCTCGTATTTTTGAGACCTTTTCCTACACCTCGTTTTTTTCAGACCCTTTCATGCTCCTCGTATTTTTCAGACATTTTCACTCTCCTCGTATTTTTGAGACCTTTTCATGCTCCTCGTATTTTTGAGACTTTTTCATGCTCTTCATATTTTCACACCGTTTCATGCTCCTCATATTTTTCACACCTTTGATGCTCCTTATATTTTTCACACCTTTTCATGCTCTTCGTATTTTTCACAGTTTTCATGCTCCTCATATTTTTCGGACCGTTTCATGCTCCTCATATTTTTCACACCTTTACATGCTCCACATATATTTGACACCTTTTCATGCTCTTCATAATTTTCATACCTTTTGATGCTCCTCATACTTTTGACAGCTTTTTATGCTCTTCTTATTTTTCAGACCTTTTCATGCTCTTCGTTTTTTTCACAACTTTTCATGCTCTTCGTGTTTTTCATATCTTTTCAGGCTCTTCGTATTTTTCACACCTTTTCATGAATCCGAATTTTTTACACCTTTTCATGCTCTTCTTATTTTTCAGACCTTTTCATTCTCTTGATATTTTTCTCAGCTTTTCATGCTCTTCGCATTTTTCACACCGTTTCACACTCCTCATACTTTTGACAGCTTCTTATGCTCTTCTTATTTTTCAGACCTTTTCATGGTCCTCGTATTTTTCATACCTTTTCATGCTCTTCCTATTTTTCTCACTGTTTCATGCTCCTCATATTGTTGACAGTTTTTCATGCTCCTCATATTTTTCAGACAGTTTCATGCTCCTCATATTTTTCAGACCTTTTCATGCTCCTATTTTTCACACCTTTACCTGTTACTCGTATTTTGACACCTTTTCATGCTCTTCATATTTTTGACACCTTTTCATGCTCCTCGTATTTTTCAGACCTTCTCATGCTCCTCATATTTTTCAGACTTTTTAATGCTCTCGTATTTTTCAGACGTTTTCATGCTCCTTGTATTTTTTAGACCATTTTATACTCCTTGTATTTTTCAGACCTTTTCATGCTCCTCGTATTTTTCAGACCTTTGCATACTCCTCATATTGATCACACCTTTTCTTGCTCTTCATATTTTTCACACCATTTCATGCTCTGCATATTTTTCATACAGATTCATGCTCCTCATATTTTTCACACCTTTACATGCTTCTCATATATTTGACACCTTTTCATACTCTTCATATTTTTCAGACCTTTTCATGCTCCTCGTATTTTTGAGACCTTTTCATGCTCCTTGTATATTTCAGACATGTTCATGCTCTTCATATTTTTCACACCGTTTCGTGCTCCTCATATTTTTCATACAGTTTCATGCTCCTTGTATTTTTCAGACATTTTCATGCTCCTCCTATTTTTGAGACCTTTTCATGCTCCTAGTATTTTTGAGACCTTTTCCTGCCCCTCGTTTTTTTCAGACCTATCCATGCTCCTCGTATTTTTCAGACCTTTTCATGCTCCTCCTATTTTTCAGACCTTTTCATGCTCCTCGTATTTTTCAGAGCTTTTCATGGTCCTCCTATTTTCCAGGCCTTTTCATGCTCCTCCTATTTTTCAGACCTTTTCATGCTCCTCCTATTTTTCAGACATTTTCATGCTCCTCCTGTTTTTCAGGCCTTTTCATGCTCCTCGTATTTTTCACAACTTTTCATGCTCCTCGTATTTTTCACACCTTTTCATGCTCCTATTTTTCACACCTTTACCTGCTACTCATATTTTGACACCTTTTCATGCTCTTCATATTTTGACACCTTTTCATGCTCCTCGTATTTTTCAGACCTTCTCATGCTCCTCATATTTTTCAGACTTTTTAATGCTCTCGTATTTTTCAGACCTTCTCATGCTCCTCATATTTTTCAGACTTTTTAATGCTCTCGTATTTTTCAGACGTTTTCATGCTCCTTGTATTTTTTAGACCATTTTATACTCCTTGTATTTTTCCGATCTTTTCATGCTCCTTGTATTTTTCAGACCTTTTCATGCTCCTCGTATTTTTGACATCTTTTCATGCTCTTCCTATTTTTCAGACCTTTTCATGCTCCTCGTATTTTTGAGATCTTTTCAAACTCCTCGTATTTTTCAGACCTGTTCATGCTCCTCGTGTTTTTTAGACCATGTCATACTCCTTGTATTTTTCAGACCTTTTCATGCTCCTCGTATTTTTCAGACCTTTGCATACTCCTCATATTTATCACACCTTTTCTTGCTCTTCATATTTTTCATACCATTTCATGCTCCGCATATTTTTCATACAGATTCATGCTCCTCATATTTTTCACACCTTTACATGCTTCTCATATTTTTGACACCTTTTCATACTCTTCATATTTTTCAGACCTTTTCATGCTCCTCATATTTTTGATACCTTTTCATGCTCCTCATATTTTTCAGACATTTTCATGCTCCTCGAATTTTTCAGACCTTTTCATGCTCCTCGTATATTTCAGACCTTTTAATGCTCCTCGTATTTTTGAGACCATTTCATGCTCCTTGTATTTTTCAGACCTTTTCATGCTCCTCGTATTTTTCAGAGTTTTCATGCTACTCGTATTTTTCACAATTTTTCATGCTCTTCGTATTTGTCACACCTTTTCAAGCTCTTCGTTTTTTTCATACCTTTTGATGCTCTTCTGGTTTTTCACACCTTTTCAGGCTCTTCGTATTTTTCACACCTTTTCATGCCCGTCGTATTGTTCACACCTTTTCATGCTCTTCATATTTTTCAGACCTTTCATGCTCTTGATATTTTTCTCAGCTTTTCATGCTCTTCTTGTTTTTCACAGCGTTTCATAGTCCTCATATTTTTCATACAGTTTCATGCTCCTCATATTTTTCACACCTTTTGATGCTCCTTATATTTTTCACACCTTTTCATGCTCTTCGTATTTTTCACAGTTTTCATGCTCCTCATATTTTTCGGACCATTTCATGCTCCTCATATTTTTCACACCTTTACATGCTCCACATATATTTGACACCTTTTCATGCTCTTCATAATTTTCATACCTTTTGATGCTCCTCATACTTTTGACAGCTTTTTATGCTCTTCTTATTTTTCAGACCTTTTCATGCTCTTCGTTTTTTTCACAACTTTTCATGCTCTTCGTGTTTTTCATATCTTTTCAGGCTCTTCGTATTTTTCACACCTTTTCATGAATCCGAATTTTTTACACCTTTTCATGCTCTTCTTATTTTTCAGACCTTTTCATTCTCTTGATATTTTTCTCAGCTTTTCATGCTCTTCGCATTTTTCACACCGTTTCACACTCCTCATACTTTTGACAGCTTCTTATGCTCTTCTTATTTTTCAGACCTTTTCATGGTCCTCGTATTTTTCATACCTTTTCATGCTCTTCCTATTTTTCTCACTGTTTCATGCTCCTCATATTGTTGACAGTTTTTCATGCTCCTCATATTTTTCAGACAGTTTCATGCTCCTCATATTTTTCAGACCTTTTCATGCTCCTATTTTTCACACCTTTACCTGCTACTCGTATTTTGACACCTTTTCATGCTCTTCATATTTTTGACACCTTTTCATGCTCCTCGTATTTTTCAGACCTTCTCATGCTCCTCATATTTTTCAGACTTTTTAATGCTCTCGTATTTTTCAGACGTGTTCATGCTCCTTGGATTTTTTAGACCATTTTATACTCCTTGTATTTTTCAGACCTTTTCATGCTCCTCGTATTTTTCAGACCTTTGCATACTCCTCATATTTATCACACCTTTTCTTGCTCTTCATATTTTTCACACCATTTCATGCTCAGCATATTTTTCATACAGATTCATGCTCCTCATATTTTTCACACCTTTACATGCTTCTCATATTTTTGACACCTTTGCATACTCTTCATATTTTTCAGACCTTTTCATGCTCCTCGTATTTGTGAGACCTTTTCATGCTCCTTGTATATTTCAGACATGTTCATGCTCTTCATATTTTTAACACCGTTTCATGCTCCTCATATTTTTCATACAGTTTCATGCTCCTCGTATTTTTCAGATATTTTCATGCTCCTCGTATTTTTGAGACCTTTTCATGCTCCTAGTATTTTTGAGACCTTTTCCTGCCCCTCGTTTTTTTCAGACCTATCCATGCTCCTTGTATTTTTCAGACCTTTTCATGCTCCTCCTATTTTTCAGACCTTTTCATGCTCCTCGTATTTTTCAGAGCTTTTCATGGTCCTCCTATTTTCCAGGCATTTTCATGCTCCTCCTATTTTTCAGACCTTTTCATGCTCCTCCTATTTTTCAGACATTTTCATGCTCCTCCTGTTTTTCAGGCCTTTTCATGCTCCTCGTATTTTTCACACCTTTTCATGCTCTTCATATTTTTCAGAACTTTTCATGCTCTTCGTGTTTTTCACACCTTTACCTGCTACTCATATTTTGACACCTTTTCATGCTCTTCATATTTTGACACCTTTTCATGCTCCTCGTATTTTTCAGACCTTCTCATGCTCCTCATATTTTTCAGACTTTTTAATGCTCTCGTATTTTTCAGACCTTCTCATGCTCCTCATATTTTTCAGACTTTTTACTGCTCTCGTATTTTTCAGACGTTTTCATGCTCCTTGTATTTTTTAGACCATTTTATACTCCTTGTATTTTTCAGACCTTTTCATGCTCCTCGTGTTTTTTAGACCATGTCATAATCCTTGTATTTTTCAGACCTTTTCATGCTCCTCGTATTTTTCAGACCTTTGCATACTCCTCATATTTTTCACACCTTTTCTTGCTCTTCATATTTTTTCATACCATTTCAGCTCTCAATATTTTTCCCACCTTTACATGCTTCTCAAATTTTTGACACCTTTTCATACTCTTCATATTTTTCAGACCTTTTCATGCTCCTCATATTTTTGATCCCTTTTCATGCTCCTCATATTTTTCAGACATTTTCATGCTCCTCGAATTTTTCAGACCTTTTCATGCTCCTCGTATATTTCAGACCTTTTAATGCTCCTCGTATTTTTGAGACCATTTCATGCTCCTTGTATTTTTCAGACCTTTTCATGCTCCTCGTATTTTTCAGAGTTTTCATGCTACTTGTATTTTTCACAATTTTTCATGCTTTTCGTATTTGTCACACCTTTTCAAGCTCTTCGTTTTTTTCATTCCTTTTGATGCTCTTCTGGTTTTTCACACCTTTTCAGGCTCTTCGCATTTTTCACACCTTTTCATGCCCATCGTATTGTTCACACCTTTTCATGCTCTTCATATTTTTCAGACCTTTCATGCTCTTGATATTTTTCTCAGCTTTTCATGCTCTTCTTGTTTTTCACAGCGTTTCATAGTCCTCATATTTTTCATACAGTTTCATGCTCCTCATATTTTTCACACCTTTACATGCTCCTCATATTTTTGAGTCCTTTTCATGCTCTTCATATTTTTTAGACCTTTTCATGCTCCTCGTGTTTTTAAGATCATTTCATGCTCCTCGTATTTTTCAGACCTTTTCATGCTCCTTGTATTTTTCAGTCCTCTTCATACTCGTTGTATGTTTCACACCTTTTCATGCTCCTCGTGTTTTTCAGACCTTTTCATGCTCCTCGTATTTTTCACACTTTTTCTTGCTCTTCATATTTTTCACACCATTTCATGCTCCGCATATTTTTCATACAGATTCATGCTCCACATATTTATCACACCTTTACATGATGCTCATATTTTTGACACATTTTCATACTCTTCATATTTTTCAGACCTTTTCATGCTCCTCGTATTTTTGAGACCTTTTCTGCTCCTTGTATTTTTCAGACATTTTCATGCTCTTCATATTTTTCACACCGTTTCATGCTCCTCATATTTTTCATACAGTTTCATGCTCCTCGTATTTTTCAGACCTTTTCATGCTCCTCATATATTTCAGACATTTTCATGCTCTTCATATTTTTAACACCGTTTTGTGCTCCTCATATTTTTCATACAGTTTCATGTTCCTTGTATTTTTCAGACATTTTCATGCTCCTCGTATTTTTGAGACCTTTTCATGCTCCTCGTATTTTTGAGACCTTTTCCTGCCCCTCCTTTTTTTCAGACCTATCCATGCTCCTCGTATTTTTCAGACCTTTTCATGCTCCTCCTATTTTTCAGACCTTTTCATGCTCCTCGTATTTTTCAGAGCTTTTCATGGTCCTCCTATTTTCCAGGCCTTTTCATGCTCCTCCTATTTTTCAGACCTTTTCATGCTCCTCCTATTTTTCAGACATGTTCATGCTCCTCCTGTTTTTCAGGCCTTTTCATGCTCCTCGTATTTTTCACACCTTTTCATGCTCCTCGTATTTTTCACACCTTTTCATGCTCCTATTTTTCACCCCTTTACCTGCTACTCATATTTTGACACCTTTTCATGCTCTTCATATTTTGACACCTTTTCATGCTCCTCGTATTTTTCAGACCTTCTCATGCTCCTCATATTTTTCAGACTTTTTAATGCTCTCGTATTTTTCAGACCTTCTCATGCTCCTCATATTTTTCAGACTTTTTAATGCTCTCGTATTTTTCAGACGTTTTCATGCTCCTTGTATTTTTTAGACCATTTTATACTCCTTGTATTTTTCAGACCTTTTCATGCTCCTTGTATTTTTCAGACGTTTCCAAGCTCCTCGTATTTTTCAGACCTTTTCATGCTCCTCCTATTTTTCAGACCTTTTCATGCTCATCGTATTTTTCAGAGCTTTTCATGCTTCTCCTATTTTGCAGGCCTTTTCATGCTCCTCGTATTTTTCACACCTTTTCATGCTCCTCATATTTTTCACTCCGTTTCATGCTCCTCATAAGTTTCAAACAGTTTCATGCCCCAAATATTTTTGACACCTTTTCATGCTCTTCTTATTTTTCATACCTTTTCATGTTCATTGTATTTTTCACACCTTTCCATGCTCCTCGTGTTTTTCAAACCTTTTCACACTCCTTGTATTTTTCATACCGTTTCAAGCTTCTCATATTTTTAACACCATTTCATGCTCTTCATATTTTTCACACCGTTTCATGCTCCTCATATTTTCCACACCGTTTCATGCTCCTCATATATTTGACAGCTTTTCATGCTCGTCATATTTTTGACACCTTTTCATGCTCTACATATTTTTCAGATCTTTTTATGCTCCTCGTATTTTTTAGACCTTTTCCTGCCCCTCGTCTTTTTAAGACCTTTTCATGCTCCTCGTATTTTTCAGATGTTTTCATGCTCCTCGTATTTTTTAGACCTTTTCCTGCCCCTCGTTTTTTTCAGACCTTTTCATGCTCCTCGTATTTTTCAGATCTTTTCATGTTCCTCGTTTTTTTCAGACCTTTTTATGCTCCTCGTATTTTTCAGACATTTTTATGCTCCTCGTATATTTGAGCCCTATTAATGCTCCTCGTATTTTTGAGACTTTTTCATGGTCTTCATATTTTTCACACCGTTTCATGCTCCTCATATTTTTCATACAGTTTCATGCTCCTCATATTTTTCACACCTTTTCATGCTCTTCGTATTTTTCACAGTTTTCATGCTCCTCATATTTTTCGGACCGTTTCATGCTCCTCTTATTTTTCACACCTTTACATGCTCCACGTGTTTTTGACACCTTTTCATGCTTTTCATTTTTTCCACACCTTTTGATGCTCCTCATACTTTTGACAGCTTTTCATGCTCTTTTCAGACCTTTTCGTGCTCTTCGTATTTTTCATACCATATCATGCTCCTTGTATTTTTCACAATTTTTCATGCTCTTTGTGTTTTTCACACCTTTTCAGGCTCTTCGTATTTTTCACACCTTTTTATGATCTTCGTACTTTTCACACCTTTTCATGCTCTTCTTATTTTTCAGACCTTTTCATGCTCTTGATATTTTTCTCAGCTTTTCATGCTCTTCGTATATTTCACACCGTTTCCTGCTTCTCCTATTTTTGGCAGCTTTTCATGCTCCTCATATTTTTCAGACCGTTTCATGCTCATCATATTTTTGAGGCCGTTTCATGGGCCTCATATTTTTCACACCTTTTAATGCTCCTCATATTTTTCACACCTTTTCATGCTCTTCATATTTTTCACACCTTTTCATGCTCCTCATATTTTTCAGACATTTCCATGCCCGTTCTATTTTTCAGACCTTTTCATGCTAGTCGTATATTTCACACCTTTTCATGGTCCTCGTATTTTTCACACCTTATCATGCTCCTCGTATTTTTCAGAGCTTTTCATGCTCCTCCGATTTTGCAGGCCTTTTCATGCTCCTCTATTTTTCAGACCTTTCCATGCTCCTCATATTTTTCAGACCTTTTCACGCTCCTCCTATATTTCACACCTTTTCATGCTCTTCAATTTTTTCACACCATTTAATGCTCCTCATATTTTTGACAGCTTTTGATGCTCCTCATATATTTCAGACCGTTTCATGCTCCTCATATTTTTCAGACCATTTCATGCTTTTCATATTTTTCACACCTTTTCATGTTCCTCATATTTTTCATACAGATTCATGCTCCTCTTATTTTTCACACCTTTACATGCTACTCATCTTTTGACACCTTTTCATGCTCTTCATATTTTTGACACCTTTTCATGCTCCTCGTATTTTTCAGACCTTTTCATGCTCCTCGTATTTTTTAGACCATGTCATACTCCTTGTATTTTTCAGACCTTTTCATGCTCCTCGTATTTCTCAGACCTTTGCATACTCCTCATATTTATCACACCTTTTCTTGCTCTTCATATTTTTCACTCCATTTCATGCTCTGCATATTTTTCATACAGATTCATGCTCCTCATATTTTTCACACCTGTACATGCTTCTCATATTTTTGACACCTTTTCATACTCTTCATATTTTTCAGACCTTTTCATGCTCCTCGTATTTTTGAGACCTTTTCATGCTCCTCATATTTTTCAGACATTTTCATGCTCCTTGAATTTTTCAGACCTTTTCATGCTCCTCGTATTTTTCAGACCTTTTAATGCTCCTAGTATTTTTGAGACCATTTCATGCTCCTCCTATTTTTCAGACCTTTTCATTCTCCTTGTATTTTCCAGAGTTTTCATGCTACTCGTATTTTTCTCAATTTTTCATGCTCTTCGTATTTGTCACACCTTTTCAAGCTCTTCGTTTTTTTCACACCTTTTGATGCTCTTCTGGTTTTTCACACCTTATCAGGCTCTTCATATTTTTCACACCTTTTCACGCCCTTCGTACTGTTCACACCTTTTCATGCTCTTCATATTTTTCAGACCTTTCATGCTCTTGATATTTTTCTCAGCTTTTCATGCTCTTCTTGTTTTTCACAGCGTTTCATACCTCATATTTTTCATACAGTTTCATGCTCCTCATATATTTCACACCTTTACATGCCCCTCATATTTTTGAGTCCTTTTCATGCTCTTCATATTTTTTAGACCTTTTCATGCTCCTCGTGTTTTTAAGATCATTTCATGCTCCTCGTATTTTTCAGACCTTTTCATGCTCCTTGTATTTTTCAGTCCTCTTCATACTCGTTGTATTTTTCACACCTTTTCATGCTCCTCGTGTTTTTCAGACCTTTTCATGCTCCTCGTATTTTTCACACTTTTTCTTGCTCTTCATATTTTTCACACCATTTCATGCTCCGCATATTTTTCATACAGATTCATGCTCCTCATATTTTTCACACCTTTACATGTTTCTCATATTTTTGACACCTTTTCATACTCTTCATATTTTTTAGACCTTTTCATGCTCCTTGTATTTTTGAGACCTTTTCTGCTCCTTGTATTTTTCAGACATTTTCATGCTCTTCATATTTTTCACACCGTTTCATGCTCCTCATATTTTTCATACAGTTTCATGCTCCTCGTATTTTTCAGACCTTTTCATGCTCCTCATATATTTCAGACATTTTCATGCTCTTCATATTTTTCACACCGTTTTGTGCTCCTCATATTTTTCATACAGTTTCATGCTCCTCGTATTTTTCAGACCTTTTCATGCTCCTCGTATTTTTGAGACCTTTTCATGATCCTCGTATTTTTGAGACCTTTTCATGCTCCTCGTATTTTTGAGACCTTTTCCTACACCTCGTTTTTTTCAGACCCTTTCATGCTCCTCGTATTTTTCAGACATTTTCACTCTCCTCGTATTTTTGAGACCTTTTCATGCTCCTCGTATTTTTGAGACTTTTTCATGCTCTTCATATTTTCACACCGTTTCATGCTCCTCATATTTTTCACACCTTTGATGCTCCTTATATTTTTCACACCTTTTCATGCTCTTCGTATTTTTCACAGTTTTCATGCTCCTCATATTTTTCGGACCGTTTCATGCTCCTCATATTTTTCACACCTTTACATGCTCCACATATATTTGACACCTTTTCATGCTCTTCATAATTTTCATACCTTTTGATGCTCCTCATACTTTTGACAGCTTTTTATGCTCTTCTTATTTTTCAGACCTTTTCATGCTCTTCGTTTTTTTCACAACTTTTCATGCTCTTCGTGTTTTTCATATCTTTTCAGGCTCTTCGTATTTTTCACACCTTTTCATGAATCCGAATTTTTTACACCTTTTCATGCTCTTCTTATTTTTCAGACCTTTTCATTCTCTTGATATTTTTCTCAGCTTTTCATGCTCTTCGCATTTTTCACACCGTTTCACACTCCTCATACTTTTGACAGCTTCTTATGCTCTTCTTATTTTTCAGACCTTTTCATGGTCCTCGTATTTTTCATACCTTTTCATGCTCTTCCTATTTTTCTCACTGTTTCATGCTCCTCATATTGTTGACAGTTTTTCATGCTCCTCATATTTTTCAGACAGTTTCATGCTCCTCATATTTTTCAGACCTTTTCATGCTCCTATTTTTCACACCTTTACCTGCTACTCGTATTTTGACACCTTTTCATGCTCTTCATATTTTTGACACCTTTTCATGCTCCTCGTATTTTTCACACATTCTCATGCTCCTCATATTTTTCAGACCTTTTAATGCTCTCGTATTTTTCAGACCTTTTCATGCTCCTCGTGTTTTTTAGACCATTTCATACTCCTTGTATTTTTCAGACCTTTTCATGCTCCTTGTATTTTTCAGACCTTTGCATACTCCTCATATTATCACACCTTTTCTTGCTCTTCATATTTTTCACACCATTTCATGCTCTGCATATTTTTCATACAGATTCATGCTCCTCATATTTTTCACACCTTTACATGCTTCTCATATTTTTGACACCTTTTCATACTCTTCATATTTTTCAGACCTTTTCATGCTCCTCGTATTTTTGAGACCTTTTCTGCTCCTTGTATTTTTCAGACATTTTCATGCTCTTCATATTTTTCACACCGTTTCATGCTCCTCATATTTTTCATACAGTTTCATGCTCCTCATATTTTTCACACCTTTACATGCTCCTCATATTTTTGAGTCCTTTTCATGCTCTTCATATTTTTTAGACCTTTTCATGCTCCTCGTGTTTTTAAGATCATTTCATGCTCCTCGTATTTTTCAGACCTTTTCATGCTCCTTGTATTTTTCAATCCTCTTCATACTCGTTGTATGTTTCACACCTTTTCATGCTCCTCGTGTTTTTCAGACCTTTTCATGCTCCTCGTATTTTTCACACTTTTTCTTGCTCTTCATATTTTTCACACCATTTCATGCTCCGCATATTTTTCATACAGATTCATGCTCCTCATATTTTTCACACCTTTACATGCTTCTCATATTTTTGACACCTTTTCATACTCTTCATATTTTTCAGACCTTTTCATGCTTCTCATATTTTTGATACCTTTTCATGCTCCTCGTATTTTTCACACATTTTCATGCTCCTCGAATTTTTCAGACCTTTTCATGCTCCTCGTATATTTCAGACCTTTTAATGTTCCTCGTATTTTTGAGACCATTTCATGCTCCTTGTATTTTTCAGACCTTTTCATGTTCCTCGTATTTTTCAGAGTTTTCATGCTACTCGTATTTTTCACAATTTTTCATGCTCTTCGTATTTGTCATACCTTTTCAAGCTCTTCGTTTTTTTCATTCCTTTTGATGCTCTTCTGGTTTTTCACACCATTTCAGGCTCTTCGTATTTTTCACACCTTTTCATGCCCATCGTATTGTTCACACCTTTTCATGCTCTTCATATTTTTCAGACCTTTCATGCTCTTGATATTTTTCTCAGCTTTTCATGCTCTTCTTGTTTTTCACAGCGTTTCATACCTCATATTTTTCATACAGTTTCATGCTCCTCATATTTTTCACACCTTTACATGCTCCTCATATTTTTGAGTCCTTTTCATGCTCTTCATATTTTTTAGACCTTTTCATGCTCCTCGTGTTTTTAAGATCATTTCATGCTCCTCGTATTTTTCAGACCTTTTCATGCTCCTTGTATTTTTCAATCCTCTTCATACTCGTTGTATGTTTCACACCTTTTCATGCTCCTCGTGTTTTTCAGACCTTTTCATGCTCCTCGTATTTTTTCACACTTTTTCTTGCTCTTCATATTTTTCACACCATTTCATGCTCCGCATATTTTTCATACAGATTCATGCTCCACATATTTATCACACCTTTACATGATGCTCATATTTTTGACACCTTTTCATACTCTTCATATTTTTCAGACCTTTTCATGTTTCTCGTATTTTTGAGACCTTTTCTGCTCCTTGTATTTTTCAGACATTTTCATGCTCTTCATATTTTTCACACCGTTTCATGCTCCTCATATTTTTCACACAGTTTCATGCTCCTCGTATTTTTCAGACCTTTTCATGCTCCTCATATATTTCAGACATTTTCATGCTCTTCATATTTTTCACACCGTTTCATGCTCCTCATATTTTTCATAGTTTCATGCTCCTCGTATTTTTCACACCTTTTCATGATCCTCGTATTTTTGAGACCTTTTCATGCTCCTCGTATTTTTGAGACTTTTTCATGCTCTTCATATTTTCACACCGTTTCATGCTCCTCATATTTTTCACACCTTTGATGCTCCTTATATTTTTCACACCTTTTCATGCTCTTCGTATTTTTCACAGTTTTCATGCTCCTCATATTTTTCGGACCGTTTCATGCTCCTCATATTTTTCACCCCTTTACATGCTCCACATATATTTGACACCTTTTCATGCTCTTCATAATTTTCATACCTTTTGCTGGTCCTCATACTTTTGACAGCTTTTTATGCTCTTCTTATTTTTCAGACCTTTTCATGCTCCTCGTTTTTTTCACAACTTTTCATGCTCTTCGTGTTTTTCATATCTTTTCAGGCTCTTCGTATTTTTCACACCTTTTCATGAATCCGAATTTTTTACACCTTTTCATGCTCTTCTTATTTTTCAGACCTTTTCATTCTCTTGATATTTTTCTCAGCTTTTCATGCTCTTCGCATTTTTCACACCGTTTCACACTCCTCATACTTTTGACAGCTTCTTATGCTCTTCTTATTTTTCAGACCTTTTCATGGTCCTCGTATTTTTCATACCTTTTCATGCTCTTCCTATTTTTCTCACTGTTTCATGCTCCTCATATTGTTGACAGTTTTTCATGCTCCTCATATTTTTCAGACAGTTTCATGCTCCTCATATTTTTCAGACCTTTTCATGCTCCTATTTTTCACACCTTTACCTGTTACTCGTATTTTGACACCTTTTCATGCTCTTCATATTTTTGACACCTTTTCATGCTCCTCGTATTTTTCAGACCTTCTCATGCTCCTCATATTTTTCAGACTTTTTAATGCTCTCGTATTTTTCAGACGTTTTCATGCTCCTTGTATTTTTTAGACCATTTTATACTCCTTGTATTTTTCAGACCTTTTCATGCTCCTCGTATTTTTCAGACCTTTGCATACTCCTCATATTTATCACACCTTTTCTTGCTCTTCATATTTTTCACACCATTTCATGCTCCGCATATTTTTCATACAGATTCATGCTCCTCATATTTTTCACACCTTTACATGCTTCTCATATTTTTGACACCTTTTCATACTCTTCATATTTTTCAGACCTTTTCATGCTCCTCGTATTTTTGAGACCTTTTCATGCTCCTTGTATATTTCAGACATGTTCATGCTCTTCATATTTTTAACACCGCTTCGTGCTCCTCATATTTTTCATACAGTTTCATGCTCCTTGTATTTTTCAGACATTTTCATGCTCCTCCTATTTTTGAGACCTTTTCATGCTCCTAGTATTTTTGAGTCCTTTTCCTGCCCCTTGTTTTTTTCAGACCTATCCATGCTCCTCGTATTTTTCAGACCTTTTCATGCTCCTCCTATTTTTCAGACCTTTTCATGCTCCTCGTATTTTTCAGAGCTTTTCATGGTCCTCCTATTTTCCAGGCCTTTTCATGCTCCTCCTATTTTTCAGACCTTTTCATGCTCCTCCTATTTTTCAGACATTTTCATGCTCCTCCTGTTTTTCAGGCCTTTTCATGCTCCTCGTATTTTTCACACCTTTTCATGCTCCTCGTATTTTTCACACCTTTTCATGCTCCTATTTTTCACACCTTTACCTGCTACTCATATTTTGACACCTTTTCATGCTCTTCATATTTTGACACCGTTTCATGCTCCTCGTATTTTTCAGACCTTCTCATGCTCCTCATATTTTTCAGACTTTTTAATGCTCTCGTATTTTTCAGACCTTCTCATGCTCCTCATATTTTTCAGACTTTTTACTGCTCTCGTATTTTTCAGACGTTTTCATGCTCCTTGTATTTTTTAGACCATTTTATACTCCTTGTATTTTTCAGACCTTTTCATGCTCCTCGTGTTTTTTAGACCATGTCATAATCCTTGTATTTTTCAGACCTTTTCATGCTCCTCGTATTTTTCAGACCTTTGCATACTCCTCATATTTATCACACCTTTTCTTGCTCTTCATATTTTTCATACCATTTCATGCTCCTCATATTTTTCACACCTTTACATGCTTCTCATATTTTTGACACCTTTTCATACTCTTCATATTTTTCAGACCTTTTCATGCTCCTCATATTTTTGATACCTTTTCATGCTCCTCATATTTTTCAGACATTTTCATGCTCCTCGAATTTTTCAGACCTTTTCATGCTCCTCGTATATTTCAGACCTTTTAATGCTCCTCGTATTTTTGAGACCATTTCATGCTCCTTGTATTTTTCAGACCTTTTCATGCTCCTCGTATTTTTCAGAGTTTTCATGCTACTTGTATTTTTCACAATTTTTCATGCTTTTCGTATTTGTCACACCTTTTCAAGCTCTTCGTTTTTTTCATTCCTTTTGATTGCTCTTCTGGTTTTTCAACACCTTTTTCAGGGCTCTTCGCATTTTTCACACCTTTTCATGCCCGTCGTATTGTTCACACCTTTTCATGCTCTTCATATTTTTCAGACCTTTCATGCTCTTGATATTTTTCTCAGCTTTTCATGCTCTTCTTGTTTTTCACAGCGTTTCATAGTCCTCATATTTTTCATACAGTTTCATGCTCCTCATATTTTTCACACCTTTACATGGTCCTCATATTTTTGAGTCCTTTTCATGCTCTTCATATTTTTCAGACCTTTTCATGCTCCTCGTATTTTTAAGATCATTTCATGCTCCTCGTATTTTTCAGACCTTTTCATGCTCCTTGTATTTTTCAGTCCTCTTCATACTCGTTGTATGTTTCACACCTTTTCATGCTCCTCGTGTTTTTCAGACCTTTTCATGCTCCTCGTATTTTTCACACTTTTTCTTGCTCTTCATATTTTTCACACCATTTCATGCTCCGCATATTTTTCATACAGTTTCATGCTCCACATATTTATCACACCTTTACATGATGCTCATATTTTTGACACCTTTTCATACTCTTCATATTTTTCAGACCTTTTCATGCTCCTCGTATTTTTGAGACCTTTTCTGCTCCTTGTATTTTTCAGACATTTTCATGCTCTTCATATTTTTCACACCGTTTCATGCTCCTCATATTTTTCATACAGTTTCATGCTCCTCGTATTTTTCAGACCTTTTCATGCTCCTCATATATTTCAGACATTTTCATGCTCTTCATATTTTTCACACCGTTTTGTGCTCCTCATATTTTTCATACAGTTTCATGTTCCTTGTATTTTTCAGACATTTTCATGCTCCTCGTATTTTTGAGACCTTTTCATGCTCCTCGTATTTTTGAGACCTTTTCCTGCCCCTCCTTTTTTTCAGACCTATCCATGCTCCTCGTATTTTTCAGACCTTTTCATGCTCCTCCTATTTTTCAGACCTTTTCATGCTCCTCGTATTTTTCAGACCTTTTCATGGTCCTCCTATTTTCCAGGCCTTTTCATGCTCCTCCTATTTTTCAGACCTTTTCATGCTCCTCCTATTTTTCAGACATTTTCATGCTCCTCCTGTTTTTCAGGCCTTTTCATGCTCCTCGTATTTTTCACACCTTTTCATGCTCCTCGTATTTTTCACACCTTTTCATGCTCCTATTTTTCACACCTTTACCTGCTACTCATATTTTGACACCTTTTCATGCTCTTCATATTTTGACACCTTTTCATGCTCCTCGTATTTTTCAGACCTTCTCATGCTCCTCATATTTTTCAGACCTTTTAATGCTCTCGTATTTTTCAGACCTTCTCATGCTCCTCATATTTTTCAGACTTTTTAATGCTCTCGTATTTTTCAGACGTTTTCATGCTCCTTGTATTTTTTAGACCATTTTATACTCCTTGTATTTTTCGACCTTTTCATGCTCCTTGTATTTTTCAGACCTTTTCATGCTCCTCGTATTTTTGACATCTTTTCATGCTCTTCCTATTTTTCAGACCTTTTCATGCTCCTCGTATTTTTGAGATCTTTTCAAACTCCTCGTATTTTTCAGACCTGTTCATGCTCCTCGTGTTTTTTAGACCATGTCATACTCCTTGTATTTTTCAGACCTTTTCATGCTCCTCGTATTTTTCAGACCTTTGCATACTCCTCATATTTATCACACCTTTTCTTGCTCTTCATATTTTTCACACCATTTCATGCTCCGCATATTTTTCATACAGATTCATGCTCCTCATATTTTTCACACCTTTACATGCTTCTCATATTTTTGACACCTTTTCATACTCTTCATATTTTTCAGACCTTTTCATGCTTCTCATATTTTTGATACCTTTTCATGCTCCTCGTATTTTTCACACATTTTCATGCTCCTCGAATTTTTCAGACCTTTTCATGCTCCTCGTATATTTCAGACCTTTTAATGTTCCTCGTATTTTTGAGACCATTTCATGCTCCTTGTATTTTTCAGACCTTTTCATGTTCCTCGTATTTTTCAGAGTTTTCATGCTACTCGTATTTTTCACAATTTTTCATGCTCTTCGTATTTGTCATACCTTTTCAAGCTCTTCGTTTTTTTCATTCCTTTTGATGCTCTTCTGTTTTTTCACACCATTTCAGGCTCTTCGTATTTTTCACACCTTTTCATGCCCATCGTATTGTTCACACCTTTTCATGCTCTTCATATTTTTCAGACCTTTCATGCTCTTGATATTTTTCTCAGCTTTTCATGCTCTTCTTGTTTTTCACAGCGTTTCATACCTCATATTTTTCATACAGTTTCATGCTCCTCATATTTTTCACACCTTTACATGCTCCTCATATTTTTGAGTCCTTTTCATGCTCTTCATATTTTTTAGACCTTTTCATGCTCCTCGTGTTTTTAAGATCATTTCATGCTCCTCGTATTTTTCAGACCTTTTCATGCTCCTTGTATTTTTCAATCCTCTTCATATTCGTTGTATGTTTCACACCTTTTCATGCTCCTCGTGTTTTTCAGACCTTTTCATGCTCCTCGTATTTTTCACACTTTTTCTTGCTCTTCATATTTTTCACACCATTTCATGCTCCGCATATTTTTCATACAGATTCATGCTCCACATATTTTTCACACCTTTACATGATGCTCATATTTTTGACACCTTTTCATACTCTTCATATTTTTCAGACCTTTTCATGCTCCTCGTATTTTTGAGACCTTTTCTGCTCCTTGTATTTTTCAGACATTTTCATGCTCTTCATATTTTTCACACCGTTTCAGCTCCTCATATTTTTCATCAGTTTCATGTCTCGTATGTTTTTCAGACCTTTCATGCTCCTCAATATCAGACATTTTCCATGCTCTTCATATTTTGCACACCGTTTCATGCTCCTCATATTTTTCATTACAGTTTCATGCTCCTCGTATTTTTCAGACCTTTTCATGCTCCTCGTATTTTTGAGACCTTTTCATGCTCCTCGTATTTTTGAGACCTTTTCCTACACCTCGTTTTTTTCAGACCCTTTCATGCTCCTCGTATTTTTCAGACATTTTCACTCTCCTCGTATTTTTGAGACCTTTTCATGCTCCTCGTATTTTTGAGACTTTTTCATGCTCTTCATATTTTCACACCGTTTCATGCTCCTCATATTTTTCACACCTTTGATGCTCCTTATATTTTTCACACCTTTTCATGCTCTTCGTATTTTTCACAGTTTTCATGCTCCTCATATTTTTCGGACCGTTTCATGCTCCTCATATTTTTCACACCTTTACATGCTCCACATATATTTGACACCTTTTCATGCTCTTCATAATTTTCATACCTTTTGATGCTCCTCATACTTTTGACAGCTTTTTATGCTCTTCTTATTTTTCAGACCTTTTCATGCTCTTCGTTTTTTTCACAACTTTTCATGCTCTTCGTGTTTTTCATATCTTTTCAGGCTCTTCGTATTTTTCACACCTTTTCATGAATCCGAATTTTTTACACCTTTTCATGCTCTTCTTATTTTTCAGACCTTTTCATTCTCTTGATATTTTTCTCAGCTTTTCATGCTCTTCGCATTTTTCACACCGTTTCACACTCCTCATACTTTTGACAGCTTCTTATGCTCTTCTTATTTTTCAGACCTTTTCATGGTCCTCGTATTTTTCATACCTTTTCATGCTCTTCCTATTTTTCTCACTGTTTCATGCTCCTCATATTGTTGACAGTTTTTCATGCTCCTCATATTTTTCAGACAGTTTCATGCTCCTCATATTTTTCAGACCTTTTCATGCTCCTATTTTTCACACCTTTACCTGCTACTCGTATTTTGACACCTTTTCATGCTCTTCATATTTTTGACACCTTTTCATGCTCCTCGTATTTTTCAGACCTTCTCATGCTCCTCATATTTTTCAGACTTTTTAATGCTCTCGTATTTTTCAGACGTTTTCATGCTCCTTGTATTTTTTAGACCATTTTATACTCCTTGTATTTTTCAGACCTTTTCATGCTCCTCGTATTTTTCAGACCTTTGCATACTCCTCATATTGATCACACCTTTTCTTGCTCTTCATATTTTTCACACCATTTCATGCTCTGCATATTTTTCATACAGATTCATGCTCCTCATATTTTTCACACCTTTACATGCTTCTCATATATTTGACACCTTTTCATACTCTTCATATTTTTCAGACCTTTTCATGCTCCTCGTATTTTTGAGACCTTTTCATGCTCCTTGTATATTTCAGACATGTTCATGCTCTTCATATTTTTCACACCGTTTCGTGCTCCTCATATTTTTCATACAGTTTCATGCTCCTTGTATTTTTCAGACATTTTCATGCTCCTCCTATTTTTGAGACCTTTTCATGCTCCTAGTATTTTTGAGACCTTTTCCTGCCCCTCGTTTTTTTCAGACCTATCCATGCTCCTCGTATTTTTCAGACCTTTTCATGCTCCTCGTATTTTTCAGAGCTTTTCATGGTCCTCCTATTTTCCAGGCCTTTTCATGATCCTCCTATTTTTCAGACCTTTTCATGCTCCTCCTATTTTTCAGACATTTTCATGCTCCTCCTGTTTTTCAGGCCTTTTCATGCTCCTCGTATTTTTCACACCTTTTCATGCTCCTCGTATTTTTCACACCTTTTCATGCTCCTATTTTTCACACCTTTACCTGCTACTCATATTTTGACACCTTTTCATGCTCTTCATATTTTGACACCTTTTCATGCTCCTCGTATTTTTCAGACCTTCTCATGCTCCTCATATTTTTCAGACTTTTTAATGCTCTCGTATTTTTCAGACCTTCTCATGCTCCTCATATTTTTCAGACTTTTTAATGCTCTCGTATTTTTCAGACGTTTTCATGCTCCTTGTATTTTTTAGACCATTTTATACTCCTTGTATTTTTCCGATCTTTTCATTGCTTCCTCGATGTTTTAGGACCATGTCGATAATCCTTTGTATTTTTCAGAACCATTTCATGCTCCACGTATTTTTCAGACCTTTGCATATCCTCATATTTATCCACACCTTTCTTGCCTCTGCATATTTTTCATACCATGTCATGCTCCTCATATTTTTCACACCTTTTACATGCTCTCATATTTTTGGACACCTTTCATACTCTTCATATTTTTTCAGACCTTCATGCTCCTCATTATTTTGAACCTTTTCATGCTCCTCATTATTTTTCAGACATTTTCAATGCTCCTCGAATTTTTTTCAACCTTTTCATGCATCCTCTATATTTCAGGACCTTTTTAATGCTCCTCGTATATTGAGACCATTTCATGCTCCCTTGTATTTTTCAGACCTTTTCATGCTCCTCGTATTTTTCAGAGTTTTCATGCTACTTGTATTTTTCACAATTTTTCATGCTTTTCGTATTTGTCACACCTTTTCAAGCTCTTCGTTTTTTTCATTCCTTTTGATGCTCTTCTGGTTTTTCACACCTTTTCAGGCTCTTCGCATTTTTCACACCTTTTCATGCCCATCGTATTGTTCACACCTTTTCATGCTCTTCATATTTTTCAGACCTTTCATGCTCTTGATATTTTTCTCAGCTTTTCATGCTCTTCTTGTTTTTCACAGCGTTTCATAGTCCTCATATTTTTCATACAGTTTCATGCTCCTCATATTTTTCACACCTTTACATGCTCCTCATATTTTTGAGTCCTTTTCATGCTCTTCATATTTTTTAGACCTTTTCATGCTCCTCGTGTTTTTAAGATCATTTCATGCTCCTCGTATTTTTCAGACCTTTTCATGCTCCTTGTATTTTTCACTCCTCTTCATACTCGTTGTATGTTTCACACCTTTTCATGCTCCTCGTGTTTTTCAGACCTTTTCATGCTCCTCGTATTTTTCACACTTTTTCTTGCTCTTCATATTTTTCACACCATTTCATGCTCCGCATATTTTTCATACAGATTCATGCTCCACATATTTATCACACCTTTACATGATGCTCATATTTTTGACACATTTTCATACTCTTCATATTTTTCAGACCTTTTCATGCTCCTCGTATTTTTGAGACCTTTTCTGCTCCTTGTATTTTTCAGACATTTTCATGCTCTTCATATTTTTCACACCGTTTCATGCTCCTCATATTTTTCATACAGTTTCATGCTCCTCGTATTTTTCAGACCTTTTCATGCTCCTCATATATTTCAGACATTTTCATGCTCTTCATATTTTTAACACCGTTTTGTGCTCCTCATATTTTTCATACAGTTTCATGTTCCTTGTATTTTTCAGACATTTTCATGCTCCTCGTATTTTTGAGACCTTTTCATGCTCCTCGTATTTTTGAGACCTTTTCCTGCCCCTCCTTTTTTTCAGACCTATCCATGCTCCTCGTATTTTTCAGACCTTTTCATGCTCCTCCTATTTTTCAGACCTTTTCATGCTCCTCGTATTTTTCAGAGCTTTTCATGGTCCTCCTATTTTCCAGGCCTTTTCATGCTCCTCCTATTTTTCAGACCTTTTCATGCTCCTCCTATTTTTCAGACATGTTCATGCTCCTCCTGTTTTTCAGGCCTTTTCATGCTCCTCGTATTTTTCACACCTTTTCATGCTCCTCGTATTTTTCACACCTTTTCATGCTCCTATTTTTCACCCCTTTACCTGCTACTCATATTTTGACACCTTTTCATGCTCTTCATATTTTGACACCTTTTCATGCTCCTCGTATTTTTCAGACCTTCTCATGCTCCTCATATTTTTCAGACTTTTTAATGCTCTCGTATTTTTCAGACCTTCTCATGCTCCTCATATTTTTCAGACTTTTTAATGCTCTCGTATTTTTCAGACGTTTTCATGCTCCTTGTATTTTTTAGACCATTTTATACTCCTTGTATTTTTCAGACCTTTTCATGCTCCTTGTATTTTTCAGACGTTTCCAAGCTCCTCGTATTTTTCAGACCTTTTCATGCTCCTCCTATTTTTCAGACCTTTTCATGCTCATCGTATTTTTCAGAGCTTTTCATGCTTCTCCTATTTTGCAGGCCTTTTCATGCTCCTCGTATTTTTCACACCTTTTCATGCTCCTCATATTTTTCACTCCGTTTCATGCTCCTCATAAGTTTCAAACAGTTTCATGCCCCAAATATTTTTGACACCTTTTCATGCTCTTCTTATTTTTCATACCTTTTCATGTTCATTGTATTTTTCACACCTTTCCATGCTCCTCGTGTTTTTCAAACCTTTTCACACTCCTTGTATTTTTCATACCGTTTCAAGCTTCTCATATTTTTAACACCATTTCATGCTCTTCATATTTTTCACACCGTTTCATGCTCCTCATATTTTCCACACCGTTTCATGCTCCTCATATATTTGACAGCTTTTCATGCTCGTCATATTTTTGACACCTTTTCATGCTCTACATATTTTTCAGATCTTTTTATGCTCCTCGTATTTTTTAGACCTTTTCCTGCCCCTCGTCTTTTTAAGACCTTTTCATGCTCCTCGTATTTTTCAGATGTTTTCATGCTCCTCGTATTTTTTAGACCTTTTCCTGCCCCTCGTTTTTTTCAGACCTTTTCATGCTCCTCGTATTTTTCAGATCTTTTCATGTTCCTCGTTTTTTTCAGACCTTTTTATGCTCCTCGTATTTTTCAGACATTTTTATGCTCCTCGTATATTTGAGCCCTATTAATGCTCCTCGTATTTTTGAGACTTTTTCATGGTCTTCATATTTTTCACACCGTTTCATGCTCCTCATATTTTTCATACAGTTTCATGCTCCTCATATTTTTCACACCTTTTCATGCTCTTCGTATTTTTCACAGTTTTCATGCTCCTCATATTTTTCGGACCGTTTCATGCTCCTCTTATTTTTCACACCTTTACATGCTCCACGTGTTTTTGACACCTTTTCATGCTTTTCATTATTTCCACACCTTTTGATGCTCCTCATACTTTTGACAGCTTTTCATGCTCTTTTCAGACCTTTTCGTGCTCTTCGTATTTTTCATACCATATCATGCTCCTTGTATTTTTCACAATTTTTCATGCTCTTTGTGTTTTTCACACCTTTTCAGGCTCTTCGTATTTTTCACACCTTTTTATGATCTTCGTACTTTTCACACCTTTTCATGCTCTTCTTATTTTTCAGACCTTTTCATGCTCTTGATATTTTTCTCAGCTTTTCATGCTCTTCGTATATTTCACACCGTTTCCTGCTTCTCCTATTTTTGGCAGCTTTTCATGCTCCTCATATTTTTCAGACCGTTTCATGCTCATCATATTTTTGAGGCCATTTCATGTGCCTCATATTTTTCACACCTTTTAATGCTCCTCATATTTTTCACACCTTTTCATGCTCTTCATATTTTTCACACCTTTTCATGCTCCTCATATTTTTCAGACATTTCCATGCCCGTTCTATTTTTCAGACCTTTTCATGCTAGTCGTATATTTCACACCTTTTCATGGTCCTCGTATTTTTCACACCTTATCATGCTCCTCGTATTTTTCAGAGCTTTTCATGCTCCTCCGATTTTGCAGGCCTTTTCATGCTCCTCTATTTTTCAGACCTTTCCATGCTCCTCATATTTTTCAGACCTTTTCACGCTCCTCCTATATTTCACACCTTTTCATGCTCTTCAATTTTTTCACACCATTTAATGCTCCTCATATTTTTGACAGCTTTTGATGCTCCTCATATATTTCAGACCGTTTCATGCTCCTCATATTTTTCAGACCATTTCATGCTTTTCATATTTTTCACACCTTTTCATGTTCCTCATATTTTTCATACAGATTCATGCTCCTCTTATTTTTCACACCTTTACATGCTACTCATCTTTTGACACCTTTTCATGCTCTTCATATTTTTGACACCTTTTCATGCTCCTCGTATTTTTCAGACCTTTTCATGCTCCTCGTATTTTTTAGACCATGTCATACTCCTTGTATTTTTCAGACCTTTTCATGCTCCTCGTATTTCTCAGACCTTTGCATACTCCTCATATTTATCACACCTTTTCTTGCTCTTCATATTTTTCACTCCATTTCATGCTCTGCATATTTTTCATACAGATTCATGCTCCTCATATTTTTCACACCTGTACATGCTTCTCATATTTTTGACACCTTTTCATACTCTTCATATTTTTCAGACCTTTTCATGCTCCTCGTATTTTTGAGACCTTTTCATGCTCCTCATATTTTTCAGACATTTTCATGCTCCTTGAATTTTTCAGACCTTTTCATGCTCCTCGTATTTTTCAGACCTTTTAATGCTCCTAGTATTTTTGAGACCATTTCATGCTCCTCCTATTTTTCAGACCTTTTCATTCTCCTTGTATTTTCCAGAGTTTTCATGCTACTCGTATTTTTCTCAATTTTTCATGCTCTTCGTATTTGTCACACCTTTTCAAGCTCTTCGTTTTTTTCACACCTTTTGATGCTCTTCTGGTTTTTCACACCTTATCAGGCTCTTCATATTTTTCACACCTTTTCACGCCCTTCGTACTGTTCACACCTTTTCATGCTCTTCATATTTTTCAGACCTTTCATGCTCTTGATATTTTTCTCAGCTTTTCATGCTCTTCTTGTTTTTCACAGCGTTTCATACCTCATATTTTTCATACAGTTTCATGCTCCTCATATATTTCACACCTTTACATGCCCCTCATATTTTTGAGTCCTTTTCATGCTCTTCATATTTTTTAGACCTTTTCATGCTCCTCGTGTTTTTAAGATCATTTCATGCTCCTCGTATTTTTCAGACCTTTTCATGCTCCTTGTATTTTTCAGTCCTCTTCATACTCGTTGTATTTTTCACACCTTTTCATGCTCCTCGTGTTTTTCAGACCTTTTCATGCTCCTCGTATTTTTCACACTTTTTCTTGCTCTTCATATTTTTCACACCATTTCATGCTCCGCATATTTTTCATACAGATTCATGCTCCTCATATTTTTCACACCTTTACATGTTTCTTATATTTTTGACACCTTTTCATACTCTTCATATTTTTTAGACCTTTTCATGCTCCTTGTATTTTTGAGACCTTTTCTGCTCCTTGTATTTTTCAGACATTTTCATGCTCTTCATATTTTTCACACCGTTTCATGCTCCTCATATTTTTCATACAGTTTCATGCTCCTCGTATTTTTCAGACCTTTTCATGCTCCTCATATATTTCAGACATTTTCATGCTCTTCATATTTTTCACACCGTTTTGTGCTCCTCATATTTTTCATACAGTTTCATGCTCCTCGTATTTTTCAGACCTTTTCATGCTCCTCGTATTTTTGAGACCTTTTCATGATCCTCGTATTTTTGAGACCTTTTCATGCTCCTCGTATTTTTGAGACCTTTTCCTACACCTCGTTTTTTTCAGACCTTTTCATGCTCCTCGTATTTTTCAGACATTTTCACTCTCCTCGTATTTTTGAGACCTTTTCATGCTCCTCGTATTTTTGAGACTTTTTCATGCTCTTCATATTTTCACACCGTTTCATGCTCCTCATATTTTTCACACCTTTGATGCTCCTTATATTTTTCACACCTTTTCATGCTCTTCGTATTTTTCACAGTTTTCATGCTCCTCATATTTTTCGGACCGTTTCATGCTCCTCATATTTTTCACACCTTTACATGCTCCACATATATTTGACACCTTTTCATGCTCTTCATATTTTTCATACCTTTTGATGCTCCTCATACTTTTGACAGCTTTTTATGCTCTTCTTATTTTTCAGACCTTTTCATGCTCTTCGTTTTTTTCACAACTTTTCATGCTCTTCGTGTTTTTCATATCTTTTCAGGCTCTTCGTATTTTTCACACCTTTTCATGAATCCGAATTTTTTACACCTTTTCATGCTCTTCTTATTTTTCAGACCTTTTCATTCTCTTGATATTTTTCTCAGCTTTTCATGCTCTTCGCATTTTTCACACCGTTTCACACTCCTCATACTTTAGCATGAAATGTGTGAAAAACACGAAGGGCATGCAAAGGTGTCAATAATATCAAGAGCATGAGAAGGTCTGAAAAATATGAATAGCATGAAAAGATGTGAAAATTATGAGGAGTATGAAAACGTCTGAACAATACGAGGAGCATGAAAAGGTCTGAAAAATATGTTGAGCTTGAAAAGGTGTCAAAAATATGAGGAGAATGAAAAGGTGTGTAAAATATGAAGAGCATGAAAAGGTGTCAAAAATAAGAGGAACATGTAAAGGTGTGAAAAATATGAGGAGCATGAATCGGTATGAAAAATATGAGGAGGAAGAATCGGTGTGAAAAATATGTATAACATGAAAAGGTGTGAAATATATGAGGAGCTTGAAAAGGTCTGAAAAATACAAGAGCATGAAAAGGTGTGAAAAACTCGAAGAGCATGAAAATGTATGAAAAATAAGAACAGCCTGAAAAGGTGGGAAAAACACGAAGAGCATGAAAAGGTCCGAAAAATACGAAGAGCTTGAAAAGGTGTGACAAATACAAACAGCATGAAAAGTTGTGAAAAATACGAGGAGCATGAAAAGGTGTGAAAAATATGAGGAGCATGAAAAGGTCTGAAAAATACGAGGAGCATCAAAGGGTCTGAAAAATAAAAGGAGCATGAAAAGGTCTGAAAAATACGAGGAGCATGAAAAGATCTGAAATATACGAGGAGCATGAAAGGGTCTGAAAAATACGAGGAGCATGAAATGGTCTGAAATACACGAGGGGCATGAAAAGGTCTGAAAATATGAAGAACATGTAAAGGTGTCAAAAATATGAGGAGCATGAAAGGTGTGAAAAATATGAAGAGCATGAAAAGGTGTCAAAAATATGAGGAGCATTTAAAGGTGTGAAAAATAGGAAGAGCATGAATCGGTATGAAAAATATGAGGAACATGAAACGGTGTGAAAAATAGGAAGAGCATGAAAAGGTGTCAAAAATATGAGGAGCATGAAACCTTGTGAGAAATGTGAAGAGCATGAAAAGGTGTCAAAAATATGAGGAGCATGAAAAGGTCTGAAAAACATGAAGAACATTAAAAGGTGTCAAAATATGAGGAGCATGAAAAGGTGTGAAAAAAATGAGGAGCATGAAAAGGTGTGAAAAATATGAAGAGCTTCAAAAGATTTCAAAAATATGAGGAGCATGAAAAGTTGTGAAAAATATGAAGACCATGGAAAGGTATGAAAAATATCAAGAGCATGAAACGGTCTGAAAAATATGAGGAGCAGGAAACTGTCTGAAAAATATGAGGGGCATGAACAATTGTCAAAAATATGTGGAGCATGAAATGGTGTGAAAAAAGTGAAGAGCATGAAAAGGTGTGAAAAATATGACGAGCATGAACCGGTGGGAAATATACGAAGAGCATGAAAAGGTGTGAAAACCAGGAACAGCATGAAAAGGTGTGAAAAATATCTAGAGCATGAAACGGCCTGAAAAATTCGAAGAGCAGGAAACGGTGTGAAAAACACGAAGAGCATGAAAGCGTTTGAAAAATACGAAGAGCATGAAAAGGTCTGAAAAATGCGAGAAGCAGGAAAAGGTCTGAAATATACGAGGAGCATGAAAAGGTGTGAAAAATACGAGGAGCAAGAAAAGGTGTGAAAAATACAAGGAGCATGTAATGGTCTGAAAAAACGAGGAGCATTAAAAGGTGTGAAAAATACTAGGAACGTGAAAAGGTGTGAAGTATCTGAGGAGCATGAAAAGTTGTGTAAAATACGAGGAGCATGAAAATGTGTGAAAAATATGAAGAGCATGAAAGGGTATGAAAAATATGAGGAGCATGAAATGGTGTGAAAAATAAGAGGAGCATGAAATGGTGTGAAAAAAAGAGGAGCATGAATAGATCTGAAAATTAAGAGGAGCATTTAAAGGTCTGAAAAATACGAGGAGCATGAAAAGCTCTGAAAAATATGAGAAGCATGAAAAGGTGTGAAAAATACGAAGAGCAGGAAAAGGTGTGAAAAATACGAAGAGCAGGAAAAGGTGTGAAAATTATCAAAAGCATGAAAAGGTCTGAAAATATGAAGAGCATGATAAGGTGTAAAAAATATGAGGGGCATTAAAAGGTGTCGAAAATATGAGAAGCATGTAAAGGTGTGAAAAATATGAGAAGCATGAAACTGTATGAAAAATTAGAGGAGGATGAAACGGTGTGAAAAATATGAAGCGCTTGGAAAGGTGTGAAAAATATGAAGAGCATGAAAGATGTGAAAAACACGAAGGGCATGAAAAGGTTGAAAAATATCAAGAGCATGAAAATGTCTGAAAAATATGAACAGCATGACAAGGTGTCAAAAATATCAAGAGCATGAAAGATGTGAAAAACACGAAGGGCATGAAAAGGTGTGAATAATATCAACAGCATGAAAAAGTCTGAAAAATATGAAGAGCAAGAAAAGGTGTGAAAAATACTAGGAGCATGAAAAGGTGTGAAAAATTCAAAGAGCATGACAAGATGTGAAAAATACGAAGAGCATGAAAAGTTGGGAAAAATACCAGGAGCATGAAAAGGTGTGAAAAATACTAGGAGCATGAAAAGGTGTGAAAAGTACGAGGAGCACTAAAATGTCTGAAAAATATGAGAGCATGAAAAGGTGTGAAAAACACGAAGAGCATGCAAAGCTGTGAAAAATATAAAAAGCATGAAAAGGTCTGAAAAATATGAAGAGCATGAAAAGGTGTGAAAAATATGAACAACATGAATAAATGTGAAAAATAAGAAGAGCATGAAAAGGTGTGAAAACCATGCAGAGCATGAAAAAGTGTGGAAAGTAAGAAGAGCATGAAAAGGTGTGACAAATACAAAGAGCATGAAAAGTTGTGAAAAATACGAGGAGCATGAAAAGGTGTGAAAAATATTAATAGCATGAAAAAGTGTGAAAAGTACGAGGAGCATGAAAAGGTCTGAAAATACGAAGAGCATGAAAACGTCTTCAAAATACAAGGCACATGAAAAGGTCTGAAAAATATGTAGAGCATGAACAGGTGTCAAAAATATGAGGAGAATGAAAATGAGTGAAAAATATGAAGAGCATGAAAAGGTGTCAAAAATATGAGAAACATGTAAAGGTGTGAAAAATATGAGGAGAATGAATCTGTATGAAAAATATGAGGAGCAGGAAACGGTGTGAAACATATGAAGAGCATGCAAAGGTGTGAAAATTATGAGGAGTATGAAAACGTCTTAAAAATATGAGGAGCATGAAAAGGTCTGAAAAATATGTGCAGCATGAAAAGGTGTCAAAAATATGAGAAGAATGAAAATGTGTGTAAAATATGAAGAGCATGAAAAGGTGTCAAAAATATGAGGAGCATGTAAAGGTGTGAAAAATATGAGGAGCATGAATCTGTATGAAAAATATGAGGAGCAGGAAACGGTGTGAAACATATGAAGAGCATGCAAAGGTGTGAAAATTATGAGGAGTAATGAAAACGTCTTAAAAATACACGAGGAGCATGAAAAGGTCTGAAAAAAATATGTGCAGCCATGAAAAAGGTGTTCAAAATATATGATAAGAATGAAATGTGTTATAAAATATGAAGGAGCATGAAGGTGTCAAAAATTATGAGGGAACATGTAAAGGTGTTTGAAAATATGAGGAGCATTGAAGTTCTTATGAAAATATGAGGAAGCATGAAACGGTTGTGAAACATATGAGAGCATGAAAAGGATGTGAAAATTATGAGGAGGATGAAAACGTTCTTAAAAATAGCGAGGAGATGAAAAGGTCTGAAAATTAATGTGGCACAGAAAAGGTGTCAAAATATGAGAGGTAATGAAAGGTCTTTGTTTGTAAAATATGAAGAGCATGAAAAGGGTGTCAAAAATATGAGAAATGTAAAGGTGTGAAAAACATATGAGGGGCATGAATCTGTATGAAAAATATGAGGAGCGATGCAAAAGGTGTTGAAAAACATGAATTATAATGAAAATGTCTCGTGAAAAACTATGCAGGATTTTGGAAAAGGTCTGAAAAGATACGAGAGCAGAAAAGGTGTGAAAAACACGAAGAGCACTGAAAATGTGTGAAAAATACCGAAGAGCTTGAAAAGGATGTGACAAATACAACATCATGAAAAGTTGTGGAAAATACGAGAAGCATGAAAAAGTGTGAAAAACACGAGGAGCATGAAAAGGTCTGAAAAATATGAGGAACATTAAAGGGTCTGAAAAAAACGAGGAGCATGAAAAGTTGTGAAGAATACGAGGAGCATGAAAAGATCTGAAAAATACAAGGAGCATGAAAGGTTCTGAAAAATACGAGGAGCATGAAATGGTCTGAAATACACGAGGGGCATGAAAAGGTCTGAAAAATATGAAGAGCATGAAAAGGTGTCAAAAATATGAGGAGCATGAAAAGGAGTGAAAAATATGAAGAGCATGAAAAGGTGTCAAAAATATGAGGAACATTTAAAGGTGTGAAAAATAGGAAGAGCATGAATCTGTATGAAAAATATGAGGAGCATGAAACGGTGTGAAAAATAGGAAGAGCATGAAAAGGTGTCAAAAATATGAGGAGCATGAAACGGTGTGAAAAATGTGAGGAGCATGAAAAGGTGTCAAAAATATGAGGAGCATGAAAAGTTCTGAAAAACTTGAAGAACATTAAAAGGTGTCAAAAATATGTGGAGCATGAAAAGGTGTGATAAATATGCGGAGCATGAAAAGGTGTGAAAAATATGAAGAGCTTCAAAAGATTTCAAAAATATGAGGAGCATGAAAAGTTGTGAAAAATATGAAGACCATGGAAAGGTATGAAAAATATCAAGAGCATGAAACGGTCTGAAAAATATGAGGAGCAGGAAACTGTCTGAAAAAATATGAGGGGCATGAAAAATTGTCAAAAATATGTGGAGCATGAAATGGTGTGAAAAAAGTGAAGAGCATGAAAAGGTGTGAAAAATATGACGAGCATGAACCGGTGGGAAATATACGAAGAGCATGAAAAGGTGTGAAAACCAGGAACAGCATGAAAAGGTGTGAAAAATATCTAGAGCATGAAACGGCCTGAAAAATTCGAAGAGCAGGAAACGGTGTGAAAAACACGAAGAGCATGAAAGCGTTTGAAAAATACGAAGAGCATGAAAAGGTCTGCAAAATGCGAGAAGCAGGAAAAGGTCTGAAATATACGAGGAGCATGAAAAGGTGTGAAAAATACGAGGAGCAAGAAAAGGTGTGAAAAATACAAGGAGCATGTAATGGTCTGAAAAAACGAGGAGCATTAAAAGGTGTGAAAAATACTAGGAACGTGAAAAGGTGTGAAGTATCTGAGGAGCATGAAAAGTTGTGTAAAATACGAGGAGCATGAAAATGTGTGAAAAATATGAAGAGCATGAAAGGGTATGAAAAATATGAGGAGCATGAAATGGTGTGAAAAATAAGAGGAGCATGAAATGGTGTGAAAAAAAGAGGAGCATGAATAGATCTGAAAATTAAGAGGAGCATTTAAAGGTCTGAAAAATACGAGGAGCATGAAAAGCTCTGAAAAATATGAGAAGCATGAAAAGGTGTGAAATATACGAAGAGCAGGAAAAGGTGTGAAAAATACGAAGAGCAGGAAAAGGTGTGAAAATTATCAAAAGCATGAAAAGGTCTGAAAATATGAAGAGCATGATAAGGTGTAAAAAATATGAGGAGCATTAAAAGGTGTCGAAAATATGAGAAGCATGTAAAGGTGTGAAAAATATGAGAAGCATGAAACTGTATGAAAAATTAGAGGAGGATGAAACGGTGTGAAAAATATGAAGCGCTTGGAAAGGTGTGAAAAATATGAAGAGCATGAAAGATGTGAAAAACACGAAGGGCATGAAAAGGTTGAAAAATATCAAGAGCATGAAAAGGTCTGAAAAATATGAACAGCATGACAAGGTGTCAAAAATATCAAGAGCATGAAAGATGTGAAAAACACGAAGGGCATGAAAAGGTGTGAATAATATCAACAGCATGAAAAAGTCTGAAAAATATGAAGAGCAAGAAAAGGTGTGAAAAATACTAGGAGCATGAAAAGGTGTGAAAAATTCAAAGAGCATGAAAAGATGTGAAAAATACGAAGAGCATGAAAAGTTGGGAAAAATACCAGGAGCATGAAAAGGTGTGAAAAATACTAGGAGCATGAAAAGGTGTGAAAAGTACGAGGAGCACTAAAATGTCTGAAAAATATGAGAGCATGAAAAGGTGTGAAAAACACGAAGAGCATGAAAAGCTGTGAAAAATATAAAAAGCATGAAAAGGTCTGAAAAATATGAAGAGCATGAAAAGGTGTGAAAAATATGAACAACATGAAAAAATGTGAAAAATAAGAAGAGCATGAAAAGGTGTGAAAACCATGCAGAGCATGAAAAAGTGTGGAAAGTAAGAAGAGCATGAAAAGGTGTGACAAATACAAAGAGCATGAAAAGTTGTGAAAAATACGAGGAGCATGAAAAGGTGTGAAAAATATGAATAGCATGAAAAAGTGTGAAAAGTACGAGGAGCATGAAAAGGTCTGAAAATACGAAGAGCATGAAAACGTCTTCAAAATACAAGGCACATGAAAAGGTCTGAAAAATATGTAGAGCATGAACAGGTGTCAAAAATATGAGGAGAATGAAAAGGAGTGAAAAATATGAAGAGCATGAAAAGGTGTCAAAAATATGAGAAACATGTAAAGGTGTGAAAAATATGAGGAGCATGAATCTGTATGAAAAATATGAGGAGCAGGAAACGGTGTGAAACATATGAAGAGCATGCAAAGGTGTGAAAATTATGAGGAGTATGAAAACGTCTTAAAAATATGAGGAGCATGAAAAGGTCTGAAAAATATGTGCAGCATGAAAAGGTGTCAAAAATATGAGAAGAATGAAAATGTGTGTAAAATATGAAGAGCATGAAAAGGTGTCAAAAATATGAGGAGCATGTAAAGGTGTGAAAAATATGAGGAGCATGAATCTGTATGAAAAATATGAGGAGCATGAAACGGTGTGAAACATATGAAGAGCATGCAAAGGTGTGAAAATTATGAGGAGTATGAAAACGTCTTAAAAATACGAGGAGCATGAAAAGGACTGAAAAATATGTGCAGCATGAAAAGGTGTCAAAAATATGATAAGAATGAAAATGTGTATAAAATATGAAGAGCATGAAAAGGTGTCAAAAATATGAGGAACATGTAAAGGTGTGAAAAATATGAGGAGCATGAATCTGTATGAAAAATATGAGGAGCATGAAAAGGTGTGAAACATATGAAGAGCATGAAAAGGTGTGAAAATTATGAGGAGGATGAAAACGTCTTAAAAATACGAGGAGCATGAAAAGGTCTGAAAATTATGTGCAGCATGAAAAGGTGTCAAAAATATGAGAAGAATGAAAAGGTGTGTAAAATATGAAGAGCATGAAAAGGTGTCAAAAATATGAGGAACATGTAAAGGTGTGAAAAATATGAGGGGCATGAATCTGTATGAAAAATATGAGGAGGATGAAAAGGTGTGAAAAACATGAATATAATGAAAATGTGTGAAAAATATGAGGAGTTTGAAAAGGTCTGAAAAATACGAGAGCATGAAAAGGTGTGAAAAACACGAAGAGCATGAAAATGTGTGAAAAATATGAAGAGCTTGAAAAGGTGTGACAAATACAAACATCATGAAAAGTTGTGAAAATACGAGAAGCATGAAAAAGTGTGAAAAACACGAGGAGCATGAAAAGGTCTGAAAAATATGAGGAACATTAAAGGGTCTGAAAAAAACGAGGAGCATGAAAAGTTGTGAAGAATACGAGGAGCATGAAAAGATCTGAAAAATACGAGGAGCATGAAAGGTTCTGAAAAATACGAGGAGCATGAAATGGTCTGAACATGGATGAAGCTGGAGCCCATTATACAGAGTGAATAAGCCAGAAAGATAAAGAACATACAGACATACTAAACACATGATATATGGAATTTAGAAAAGCGTTGATAATGATCAACCCTATATTGCCCAAAACAGAAAAGGAGACACCATTACAAACGAACAGACTTTGAACTTTGTGGGAGAATGATTGGGGTCGGGGATATTTAACAAGACAGCATAGTTATACTATCTATGGTGAAACAGATCACCAGCCCAGGTGGGATGCAGAGGCGACAAGTGCTCCGGCCGTGCGCACTGGACAGACCCAGAGGAATTACGAATGCGGTGGAAGAGGGAGGTGGCGGAGGGGGATTCGGGATTGGCGAACTATCATGTAAATCGCATGTCTCGATTCATATACAATGTATACAAAACC
This sequence comes from Cervus canadensis, assembly GCF_019320065.1. Lineage (NCBI taxonomy): Eukaryota > Metazoa > Chordata > Mammalia > Artiodactyla > Cervidae > Cervus > Cervus canadensis. Next base: position 65,515,033 of record NC_057399.1, on the reverse strand, counting down.
CACTGGAAAAAAAATAAATAAAAAAAAGAACAAGAAAAAAAAATATGAGGAGCATAAACGGTGTGAAAAAATATGAAGAGCATGAAAAAGCGTTGGTGAGAAATATGAGGAGCATGAAAATCGGTGAAAAACACGAAGGCATGCAAAGGCCTTGTGAAAAATATCAAGAGCATGAAAAGGTCTGAAAAATATGAAGAGCATGAAAAGGTGTGAAAAATATCAAGAGCATGAAAGATGTGAAAAACACGAAGGGCATGAAAAGGTGTGAAAAATATCAAGAGCATGAAAAGGTCTGAGGAATATGAAAAGCATGAAAAGGTATGAAAAATTCAAAGAGCATGAAAATATGTGAAAAATACGAAGAGCATGAAAAGTTGTGAAAAATACCAGGAGCATGAAAAGGTGTGAAAAATACTAGGAGAATGAAAAGGTGTGAAAAGTACGAGGAGCATTAAAATGTCTGAAAAATACGAGAGCATGAAAAGGTGTGAAAAACACGAAGATCATGAAAAGCTGTGAAAAATATAAAAAGCATGAAAAGGTCTGAAAAATATGAAGAGGATGAAAAGGTGTGAAAAATCTGAAGAGCATGAAAAAAAGTGAAAAATAAGAAGAGTATGAAAAGGTGTGAAAAACATGCAGAGCATGTAAAAGTGTGGAAAATAAGAAGAGCATGAAAAGGTGTGACAAATACGAAGAGCATGAAAAGTTGTGAAAAATACCAGGAGCATGAACAGTTGTGAAAAATACGAGGACATGAAAAGGTGTGAAAAATATGGATAGCATGAAAAAGTGTGAAAAGTACGAGGAGCATGAAAAGGTCTGAAAAATACGAGGAGCATGAAAACGTATTAAAAATACGAGGCACATGAAAAGGTGTGAAAAATATGTAGAGCATGAACAGGTGTCAAAACTATGAGGAGAATGAAAAGGTGTGAAAAATATGAAGAGCATGAAAAGGTGTCAAAAATATGAGGAGCATGTAAAGGTGTGAAAAATATGAGGAGCATGAATCTGTATGAAAAATATGAGGAGCATGAAACGGTGTGAAACATATGAAGAGCATGAAAAGGTGTGAAAAGTATGAGGAGGATGAAAATGTCTTAAAAATACGAGGAGCAAGAAAAGGTCTGAAAAATATGTGGAGCATGAAAAGGTGTCAGAAATATGAGGAGAATGAAAAGGTGTCAAAAATATGAGGAACATGTAAAGGTGTGAAAAATATGAGGAGCATGAATCGGTATGAAAAATATGAGGAGGATGAAACGGTGTGAAAAATATGAATATCATGAAAAGGTGTGAAAAATATGAGGAGTTTGAAAAGGTCTGAAAAATACGAGAGCATGAAAAGGTGTGAAAAATATGAAGAGCATGAAAATGTGTGAAAAATATGAACAGCCTGAAAAGGTGTGAAAAACACAAAGAGCATGAAAAGGTGTGAAAAATATGAGGAGCACGAAAAGGAGTGAAAAATACGAGGAGCATGAAAATGTGTGAAAAATACGAGGAGCACAAAACGGTGTGAAAAATACGAGGAGCATGAAAAGGTCTGAAAAATACGAGGAGCATGAAAAGGTGTGAAAAATACGAGGAGCATGAAAAGATCTGAAAAATACGAGGAGCATGAAAAGGCCTGAAAAATAGGAAGAGCATGAATAGATCTGAAAAATATGAGGAGCTAGAAAAGGTGTGAAAAATATGAAGAACATGAAAAATTTGAAAAATTTGAGGAGATAGAAAATGTGTGAAAATATGAAGAGCATGAAAAGGTGTGAAAAATACGAGGAGCATGAAAAGGTCTGAAAAATATGAAGAGCACGAAAAGGTCGGAAAAATACGAAGAGCACGAAAAGGTGTGAAAAATATGAGAAGCACAAAAAGGTGTGAAAAATATGAGGAGCATGAAAAGGTGTGAAAAATAAGAAGAGCATGAAAAGCTGTGAAAATTATGAAGAGCATGAAAAAGTGTGAAAATTATGAAGAGCATGAAAAGGTGTGAAAAATAAGAAGAGAATGAAAAGGTCTGAAAAATACGAGGATCCTGAAAAGGTCAGAAAAACATGAGGAGCATGAATAGGTGTCAAAAATATGAGGAGTATGAAACGGTGTGAAAATATGAAGAGCATGAAACGGTCTGAAAAATATGAGAAACATGAAAAGGTGTCAAAAATATGAGGAGCATGTAAAGGTATGAAAAATATGAGAAGCATGTATCTGGATGAAAAATATGAGGAGCTTGAAAAGTTCTGAAATATAGGAGGACCATGAAAAGGTGTGAAAAATATGAGGAGCATGAAACGGTCTGAAAAAAATGAGGAGCTTGAAAAGTTCTGAAATATAGGAGGACCATGAAAAGGTGTGAAAAATATGAGGAGCATGAAAAGGTGTGATTAATATGAATAGCATGAAAAGGTGTGGAAAATACCAGGAGCATGAAAAGATCTGAAAAATACGAGGAACATGAAACGGTCTGAAAAATATGAGGAGCATGAAACTGTCTGAAAATATGAGGAGCATGAAACGGTCTGAAAAAAATGAGGAGCATGAAAAGTTGTGAAAAATACGAAGAGCATGAGAAGTTGTGAAAAATACGAGGATCATGAAAAGGTCTGACAAACAAGAGGAGCATAAAAAGGTCTGAAAATTATGCGGAGCATGAAAAGGTGCAATAAACACGAGAAGCATGAAAAGGTCTGAAAAATACGAGGAGCAAGAAAAGGTCTGAAAAATATGAGGAGATAGAAAAGGTCTGAAAAATATGAAGAGCCTGAAAAGGTGCGAAAAATATGAAGACCATGAAAAGGTGTGAAAAATACGAGGAACATGAAAACGTGTGAAAAATACGAGGAGCATGAAGAGGTGTGAAAAATACGAGGAGCATGAAAAGGTGTGAAAAATACGAGGAGCATGAAATGGTATGAAAAATATGAGAAGAATGAAAAGACGTGAAAAATACGAGGAGCATGAAAAAGTGTGAAAAATACGAAGAGCATGAAAAGCTGTGAAAATTATGAAGAGCATGAAAAAGTGTGAAAATTATGAAGAGCATGAAAAGCTGTGAAAAATACGAAGAGGATGAAAAGGTGTGAAAAATATGAAGGGAATGAAAATGTCAGAAAAATACGAGGAGCCTGAAAAGGTCAGAAAAATATTAGGAGCATGAAAAGTTGTCAAAAATATGAGGAGCATCAAAAGGTGTGAAAAATTTGAGGAGCATGAATCGGACTGAAAAATAAGAGGAGCATGAACCGGTCAGAAAAATATGAGGAGCATGAATAGGTGTCAAAAATATGAGGAGTATGAAACGGTGTGAAAATATGAAGAGCATGAAACGGTCTGAAAAATATGAGGAGCATGAAAAGGTGTCAAAAATATGAGGAGCATGTAAAGGTATGAAAAATATGAGAAGCATGTATCTGGATGAAAAATATGAGGAGTATGAAACGGTTGAAAATACGAGGAGCATGAAAAGGTGTGAAAAATATGAGGAGCATGAAAAAGTGACAAAAATATGAGGAGCATGAAACGGTCTGAAAAAAATGAGGAGCATGAAAAGTTCTGAAATATAGGAAGACCATGAAAAGGTCTGAAAAATACGAGGAGCATGAAAAGTTCTGAAAAATATGAGGAGCTAGAAAAGGTCTGAAATATATGAAGAGCCTGAAAAGGTGTGAAAAATACAAAGAGCATGATAAGGTGTAAAAAATATCAGCAGCATTAAAACGTGTGAAAAATAGGAAGAGCATGAAACACTGTGAAAAACACGAAGAGCATGAAAAGGTTGGAAAAGTATCAAGAGCATGAAAAGGTCTGAAAAATATGAAAAGCATGAAAAGGTGTGAATAATATGAACAGCATGAAAAGGTGTGAAAAATATGAGGAGCATGAAAAGATCTGAAACATACGAGGAGCATGAAACGGTCTGAAAAATATGAGGAGCATGAAACTGTCTGAAAAATATGAGGAGCATGAAACGGTCTGAAAAAAATGAGGAGCATGAAATGGTCCACTGTAAATACGAGGAGCAGAAAAGGTGTGTAAAATACGAGGAGCATGAAAAATGTGTTGAAAAAAATACGAAGAGCATGAAAGGGTATGAAACAATATGAGGAGCAGAAACGGTAGTGAAAAATAAGAGGAGCATTGACATGGTTTTTGAAACAAATGGAAGAGCATGAAAACATCAAAAGATTAAGAGGAGCAATTTAAAGGTGTGAAAAATACGAAGAGCTTGAAAAGGTGTGACAAAAACGAAGAGCATGTAAAGTTGTGAAAAATATGAGGAGCATGAAAAGGTCTGAAAAATACGAGGAGCATGAAGACGTCTGAAAAATACGACGAGCATGAAAAGGTCTGAAAAATATGTAGAGCATGAAAAAGTGTCAAAAATATGGGGAGCATGAAAAGGTGTCAAAATATGAAGAGCATGAAACGGTGACAAAAATATGAGTGGCATGTAAAGGTTGAAAATAAGAGGAGCATGAATTTGTATAAAAAATATGAGGAGCATGAAATGGTGTGAAAAATATGAAGAGCATGAAAAGGTGTGAAAAATATGAAGAGCATTAAATGTGTGAAAAACACGAAGGGCATGCAAAGGTGTGAAAAATATCAAGAGCATGAAAACGTCTGAGGAATATGAAGAGCATGAAAAGGTATGAAAAATTCAAAGAGCATGAAAAGATGTGAAAAATACGAAGAGCATGAAAAGTTGGGAAAAATACCAGGAGCATGAAAAGGTGTGAAAAATACTAGGAGCATGAAAAGGTGTGAAAAGTACGAGGAGAATAAAAATGTCTGAAAAATACGAGAGCATGAAAAGGTGTGAAAAACACGAAGAGCATGAAAAGCTGTGAAAAATATAAAAAGCATGAAAAGGTCTGAAAAATATGAAGAGCATGAAAAGGTGTGAAAAATATGAACAACATGAAAAAATGTGAAAAATAAGAAGAGCATGAAAGGGTGTGAAAAACATGCAGAGCATGAAAAAGTGTGGAAAGTAAGAAGAGCATGAAAAGGTGTGAAAAATACGAAGAGCATGAAAAGTTGTGAAAAATACCAGGAGCATGAACAGTTGTGAAAAATACGAGGAGCATGAAAAGGTATGAAAAATATGAATAGCATGAAAAAGTGTGAAAAGTACAAGGAGCATGAAAAGGTCTGAAAATACGAAGAGCATGAAAACGTCTTCAAAATACGAGGCACATGAAAAGGTCTGAAAAATATGTAGAGCATGAACAGGTGTCAAAAATATGAGGAGAAGGAAAAGGAGTGAAAAATATGAAGAGCATGAAAAGGTGTCAAAAATATGAGGAGCATGTAAAGGTGTGAAAAATATGAGGAGCATGAATCTGTATGAAAAATATGAGGAGCATGAAACGGTGTGAAACATATGAAGAGCAAGCAAAGGTGTGAAAATTATGAGGAGTATGAAAACGTCTTAAAAATACGAGGAGCATGAAAAGGTCTGAAAAATATGTGCAGCATGAAAAGGTGTCAAAAATATGAGAAGAATGAAAATGTGTGTAAAATATGAAGAGCATGAAAAGGTGTCAAAAATATGAGGAACATGTAAAGGTGTGAAAAATATGAGGGGCATGAATCTGTATGAAAAATATGAGGAGGATGAAAAGGTGTGAAAAACATGAATATAATGAAAAGGTGCGAAAAATATGAGGAGTTTGAAAAGGTCTGAAAAATACGAGAGCATGAAAAGGTATGAAAAACACGAAGAGCATGAAAATGTGTGAAAAATAAGAACAGCCTGAAAAGGTGTGAAAAATACGAAGAGCATGAAAAGGTCTGAAAAATACGAAGAGCTTGGAAAGGTGTGACAAATACAAACATCATGAAAAGTTGTGAAAAATACGAGGAGCATGAAAAGGTCTGAAAAATACGAGGAACATTAAATGGTCTGAAAAAAACGAGGAGCATGAAAAGTTGTGAAGAATACGAGGAGCATGAAAAGATCTGAAAAATACGAGGAGCAAGAAAGGGTCTGAAAAATACGAGGAGCATGAAATGGTCTGAAATACACGAGGGGCATGAAAAGGTCTGAAAAATATGAAGAGCATGAAAAGGTGTCAAAAATATGAGGAGCATGAAAAGGAGTGAAAAATATGAAGAGCATGAAAAGGTGTCAAAAATATGAGGAGCATTTAAAGGTGTGAAAAATAGGAAGAGCATGAATCTGTATGAAAAATATGAGGAGCATGAAACGGTGTTAAAAATAGGAAGAGCATGAAAAGGTGTCAAAAATATGAGGAGCATGAAACGGTGTGAAAAATGTGAGGAGCATGAAAAGGTGTCAAAAATATGAGGAGCATGAAAAGTTATGAAAAACTTGAAGAACATTAAAAGGTGTCAAAAATATGTGGAGCATGAAAAGGTGTGATAAATATGAGGAGCATGAAAAGGTGTGAAAAATATGAAGAGCTTCCAAAGATTTCAAAAATATGAGGTGCATGAAAAGTTGTGAAAAATATGAAGACCATGAAAAGGTGTGAAAAATATCGAGAGGATGAAACGGTCTGAAAAACATGAGGAGCAGGAAACTGTCTGAAAAATATAGGGGCATGAAAAACTGTCAAAAATATGTGGAGCATGAAATGGTGTGAAAAAAGTGAAGAGCATGAAAAGGTATGAAAAATATGACGAGAATGAAACAGTGGGAAATATACGAAGAGCATGAAAAGTGTGAAAAGCACGAAGAGCATGAAAAGGTGTGAAAAATATCAAGAGCATGAAACAGCCTGAAAAATTCGAAGAGCAGGAAAAGGTGTGAAAAACCGAAAGAGCCTGAAGAGGTTTGAAAAATACGAAGAGCATGAAAAGGTCTGCAAAATACGAGAAGCATGAAAAGGTCTGAAATATACGAGGAGCATGAAAAGGTGTGAAAAATATGAGGAGCATGAAAAGGTGTGAAAAATACGAGGAGCATGAAATGGTCTGAAAAAACGAGGAGCATGAAAAGGTGTGAAAAATACGAGGAAAATGAAAAGGTGTGAAAAATACAAGGAGCATGAAAAGGTGTGAAATTTCCGAGCAGCATGAAAAGGTCTGAAAAATACGAGGAGCATGAAAAGGTCTGAAAAATAGGAGAAGCATGAAACAATGTGAAAAATAAGAGGAGCGTGAAATGGCGTGAAAAAATGAGGAGCATGAAAAGATCTGAAAATTAAGAGTAGCATGTAAAGGTCTGAAATATACAAGGAGCACGAAAAGCTCTGAAAAAAACGAGGAGCATGAAAAGGTCTGAAATATACAAGGAGAAAGAAAAGGTCTGAAAAATATGAAGAGCATGAAAAGGTGTCAAAAATATAAGGAGCATGAAAAGGTGTGAAAAAACGAAGAGCAGGAAAAGGTGTGAAAAACACGAAGAGCATGAAAAGCAATTCAAAATATCAAAAGATTTGAAAAGGTCTTAAAACATAAGTATGCATTAATAAGGTGTCAAGATATGAGGAGCATTAAAAGCTGTTGAAAATATTGAGAAGCATGTGAAAGGTGTGAAAAAATCACGAGCAGCAATCGAAAGGATCTCTAAAATAAGAGTCTATATATGGTTGCAATAATTATAGAGCATTAGACGGTGTGAAAAAATCATGATTGAGGATGAAACGATGTAAAAATCTGAGGAGCATGAAATGGTGTGAAATATACGAGGAGCATGAAAGGTGTGTAAAATACGAGGAGCATGAAACTGTGTGAAAAATATGAAGAGCATGAAAGTGTATGAAAAATATGAGGTGCATGAAATGGTGTGAAAAATAAGAGTAGCATGGAATGGTGTAAAAAAATGAGGAGCATGAAAAGATCTGAAAATTAAGAGGAGCATGAAAAGGTGTGAAATATACGAGGAGCATGAAAAGGTCTGAAAAATATGAAGAGCATGAAAAGGTGTCAAAAATATAAGGAGCATGAAAAGGTGTGAAAAATACGAAGAGAAGGAAAAGGTGTGAAAATTTTCAAAAGCATGAAAAGGTCTGAAAAATATGAAGAGCATGTTAAAGTGTCCAAAATATGAGGAGCATTAAAAGGTGTCGAAAATATGAGAAGCATGAAAAGGTGTGAAAAATATGAGGAGCATGAAACTGTATGAAAAATTAGAGGAGGATGAAACGGTGTGAAAAATATGAAGAGCATGAAAAGGTGTGAAAAATATGAGGAGCATGAAACACATGAAAAACACGAGATCATGAAATGGAGTGAACAACACGAAGAGCATGGAAAGCTGTGAAAAATATCAAGAGCATGAAAAGGTCTGAAAAATATGAAAAGAATGAAAACGTGTCAAAAATATGAAGAGCATGAAAAGTGTGAAAAATACGAAGAGCCTGAAAAGGTGTGAAAAACACGAAGAGCATGAAAATGTGTGAAAAATACGAAGAGCTTGAAAAGGTGTGACAAATAGAAAGAGCATGTAAAGTTGTGAAAAATACGAGGAGCATGAAAAGATCTGAAAAATACGAGGAGCATGAAGATGTCTGAAAAATACGACAAGCATGAAAAGGTCTGAAAAATATGTAGAGCATGAAAAAGTGTCAAAAATATGGGGAGCATGAAAAGGTGTCAAAAATATGAAGAGCATGAAACGGTGTCAAAAGTATGAGTAGCATGTGAAGGTTGAAAAATAAGAGGAGCATGAATTTGTATAAAAAATATGAGGACCAAATCTATAGATTCAAAGCAATCCCTATCAAGCTACTGACGGTATTTTTCACATAACTAGACCAAAGAATTTCACAATTTGTATGGAAATACAAAAAACCTCGAATAGCCAAAATAATCTTGAGAAAGAAGAATGGAACTGGAGGAATCAACCTGCCTGACTTCAGACTCTATTACAAAGCCACAGTCATCAAGACAGTATGGTACTGGCACAAAGACAGAAATATAGATCAATGGAACAGAATAGAAAGCCCAGAGATAAATCCACGAACCTATGGACACCTTATCTTTGACAAGGGAGGCAAGGATATACAATGGAAAAAAGACAACCTCTTTAACAAGTGGTGCTGGGAAAACTGGTCAACCACTTGTAAAAGAATGAAACTAGAACACTTTCTAACACCATACACAAAATAAACTCAAAATGGATTAAAGATCTAAATGTAAGACCAGAAACTATAAAACTCCTAGAGGAGAACATAGGCAAAACACTCTCCGACATAAATCACAGCAAGATCCTCTATGACCCACCTCCCAGAATATTGGAAATAAAAGCAAAACTAAACAAATGGGACCTAATGAAACTTAAAAGCTTTTGCACTACAAAGGAAACTATAAGCAAAGTGAAAAGACAGCCCTCAGATTGGGAGAAAATAATAGCAAACGAAGCAACAGACAAAGGATTAATCTCAAAAATATACAAGCAACTCCTACAGCTCAATTCCAGAAAAATAAATGACCCAATCAAAAAAATGGGCCAAAGAACTAAACAGACATTTCTCCAAAGAAGACATACAGATGGCTAACAAACACATGAAAAGATGCTCAACATCACTCATCATCAGAGAAATGCAAATCAAAACCACAATGAGGTACCATTACACGCCAGTGCAGGGATGGGCTGGCCATCCAAAAGTCATACAAGCAAAAATTGCTGGAGAGGTGTGTGTTGGAGAAAACGGGATAACCACCTTCTTGCGACGTTGGTGGGAATGCCCAAGAGCCAGTACAGCCGCTTATGCGGTAGAAAACAGTGTTGGAGATTTTCTTTTAAACGAAAAGCTGGAAATAGAATCTGCGCATATGAAGCCCAGCAATTCCCACTTCTGGGCCTATACACACTGGAGAAACCGAGACTGAAAGAGACAACGTGCGACCCCAATGTTCATCGCAGCACTGTTTATAATAGCCAGGACATGGAAGCAACCTAGATGCCCATCAGCAGACGAATGGATAAGGAAGCTGTGGTACATATACACCATGGAATATTACTCAGCCAGTAAAAAGAATTCATTTGAACCAGTCCTAATGAGATGGATGAAGCTGGAGCCCATTATACAGAGTGAAGTAAGCCAGAAAGATAAAGAACATTACAGCATACTAACACATATATATGGAATTTAGAAAGGTGATAATGATAACCCTATATGCAAAACAGAAAAAGAGACACAGAAATACAGAACAGACTTTTGAACTTTGTGGGGGAATGTGAGGGTGGGATATTTCAAAAGAACAGCATGTATACTATCTATGGTGAAACAGATCACCAGCCCAGGTGGGATGCATGAGACAAGTGCTCCGGCCTGGTGCACTGGGAAGACCCAGAGGAATCGGGTGGAGAGGGAGGTGGGAGGGGGGATCGGGATTGGGAATATATGTAAATCCATGTCTGATTCATATCAATGTATGACAAAACCCACTGGAAAAAAAATAAATAAAAAAAAAAGAAAAGAAAAAAAATATGAGGAGCATGAAACGGTGTGAAAAATATGAAGAGCATGAAAAGGTGTGAGAAATATGAGGAGCATGAAATGTGTGAAAAACACGAAGGGCATGCAAAGGTGTGAAAAATATCAAGAGCATGAAAAGGTCTGAAAGATATGAAGAGCATGAAAAGGTGTGAAAAATATCAAGAGCATGAAAGATGTGAAAAACACGAAGGGCATGAAAAGGTGTGAAAAATATCAAGAGCATGAAAAGGTCTGAGGAATATGAAAAGCATGAAAAGGTATGAAAAATACAAAGAGCATGAAAATATGTGAAAAATACGAAGAGCATGAAAAGTTGTGAAAAATACCAGGAGCATGAAAAGGTGTGAAAAATACTAGGGGAATGAAAAGGTGTGAAAAGTACGAGGAGCATTAAAATGTCTGAAAAATACGAGAGCATGAAAAGGTGTGAAAAACACGAAGATCATGAAAAGCTGTGAAAAATATAAAAAGCATGAAAAGGTCTGAAAAATATGAAGAGCATGAAAAGGTGTGAAAAATATGAACAACATGAAAAAATGTGAAAAATAAGAAGAGCATGAAAGGGTGTGAAAAACATGCAGAGCATGTAAAAGTGTGGAAAATAAGAAGAGCATGAAAAGGTGTGACAAATACGAAGAGCATGAAAAGTTGTGAAAAATACCAGGAGCATGAACAGTTGTGAAAAATACGAGGACATGAAAAGGTGTGAAAAATATGGATAGCATGAAAAAGTGTGAAAAGTACGAGGAGCATGAAAAGGTCTGAAAAATACGAGGAGCATGAAAACGTCTTAAAAATACTAGGCACATGAAAAGGTGTGAAAAATATGTAGAGCATGAACAGGTGTCAAAACTATGAGGAGAATGAAAAGGTGTGAAAAATATGAAGAGCATGAAAAGGTGTCAAAAATATGAGGAGCATATAAAGGTGTGAAAAATATGAGGAGCATGAATCTGTATGAAAAATATGAGGAGCATGAAACGGTGTGAAACATATGAAGAGCATGAAAAGGTGTGAAAATTATGAGGAGGATGAAAATGTCTTAAAAATACGAGGAGCAAGAAAAGGTCTGAAAAATATGTGGAGCATGAAAAGGTGTCAGAAATATGAGGAGAATGAAAAGGTGTCAAAAATATGAGGAACATGTAAAGGTGTGAAAAATATGAGGAGCATGAATCTGTATGAAAAATATGAGGAGGATGAAACGGTGTGAAAATATGAATATCATGAAAAGGTGTGAAAAATATGAGGAGTTTGAAAAGGTCTGAAAAATACGAGAGCATGAAAAGGTGTGAAAAATATGAAGAGCATGAAAATGTGTGAAAAATATGAACAGCCTGAAAAGGTGTGAAAAACAAAAAGAGCATGAAAAGGTGTGAAAAATATGAGGAGCACGAAAAGGAGTGAAAAATACGAGGAGCATGAAAATGTGTGAAAAATACGAGGAGCACAAAACGGTGTGAAAAATACGAGGAGCATGAAAAGGTCTGAAAAATACGAGGAGCATGAAAAGGTGTGAAAAATACGAGGAGCATGAAAAGATCTGAAAAATACGAGGAGCATGAAAAGCTGTGAAAATTAGGAAGAGCATGAATAGAAATGAAAAATATGAGGAGCTAGAAAAGGTGTGAAAAATATGAAGAACATGAAAAATTTGAAAAATTTGAGGAGATAGAAAATGTGTGAAAATATGAAGAGCATGAAAAGGTGTGAAAAATACGAGGAGCATGAAAAGGTCTGAAAAATATGAAGAGCACGAAAAGGTCGGAAAAATACGAAGAGCACGAAAAGGTGTGAAAAATATGAGAAGCACGAAAAGGTGTGAAAAATATGAGGAGCATGAAAAGGTGTGAAAAATAAGAAGAGCATGAAAAGCTGTGAAAATTATGAAGAGCATGAAAAAGTGTGAAAATTATGAAGAGCATGAAAAGGTGTGAAAAATAAGAAGAGAATGAAAGGTCTGAAAAATACGAGGATCCTGAAAAGGTCAGAAAAACATGAGGAGCATGAATAGGTGTCAAAAATATGAGGAGTATGAAACGGTGTGAAAATATGAAGAGCATGAAACGGTCTGAAAAATATGAGGAGCATGAAAAGGTGTCAAAAATATGAGGAGCATGTAAAGGTATGAAAAATATGAGAAGCATGTATCTGGATGAAAAATATGAGGATCTTGAAAAGTTCTGAAATATAGGAGGACCATGAAAAGGTGTGAAAAATATGAGGAGCATGAAACGGTCTGAAAAAAATGAGGAGCTTGAAAAGTTCTGAAATATAGGAGGACCATGAAAAGGTCTGAAAAATATGAGGAGCATGAAAAGGTGTGATTAATATGAATAGCATGAAAAGGTGTGGAAAATACCAGGAGCATGAAAAGATCTGAAAAATACGAGGAACATGAAACGGTCTGAAAAATATGAGGAGCATGAAACTGTCTGAAAATATGAGGAGCATGAAACGGTCTGAAAAAAATGAGGAGCATGAAAAGTTGTGAAAAATACGAAGAGCATGAGAAGTTGTGAAAAATACGAGGATCATGAAAAGGTCTGACAAACAAGAGGAGCATAAAAAGGTCTGAAAATTATGCGGAGCATGAAAAGGTGCAATAAACACGAGAAGCATGAAAAGGTCTGAAAAATACGAGGAGCAAGAAAAGGTCTGAAAAATATGAGGAGATAGAAAAGGTGTGAAAAATATGAAGAGCCTGAAAAGGTGCGAAAAATATGAAGACCATGAAAAGGTGTGAAAAATACGAGGAACATGAAAACGTGTGAAAAATACGAGGAGCATGAAGAGGTGTGAAAAATACGAGGAGCATGAAAAGGTGTGAAAAATACGAGGAGCATGAAATGGTATGAAAAATATGAGAAGAATGAAAAGACGTGAAAAATACGAGGAGCATGAAAAAGTGTGAAAAATACGAAGAGCATGAAAAGCTGTGAAAATTATGAAGAGCATGAAAAAGTGTGAAAATTATGAAGAGCATGAAAAGCTGTGAAAAATACGAAGAGGATGAAAAGGTGTGAAAAATATGAAGGGAATGAAAATGTCTGAAAAATACGAGGAGCCTGAAAAGGTCAGAAAAATATTAGGAGCATGAAAAGTTGTCAAAAATATGAGGAGCATCAAAAGGTGTGAAAAATTTGAGGAGCATGTATCGGACTGAAAAATAAGAGGAGCATGAACCGGTCAGAAAAATATGAGGAGCATGAATAGGTGTCAAAAATATGAGGAGTATGAAACGGTGTGAAAATATGAAGAGCATGAAACGGTCTGAAAAATATGAGGAGCATGAAAAGGTGTCAAAAATATGAGGAGCATGTAAAGGTATGAAAAATATGAGAAGCATGTATCTGGATGAAAAATATGAGGAGTATGAAACGGTTGAAAATACGAGGAGCATGAAAAGGTGTGAAAAATATGAGGAGCATGAAAAAGTGATAAAAATATAAGGAGCATGAAACGGTCTGAAAAAAATGAGGAGCATGAAAAGTTCTGAAATATAGGAAGACCATGAAAAGGTCTGAAAAATACGAGGAGCATGAAAAGTTCTGAAAAATATGAGGAGCTAGAAAAGGTCTGAAATATATGAAGAGCCTGAAAAGGTGTGAAAAATACAAAGAGCATGATAAGGTGTAAAAAATATCAGCAGCATTAAAACGTGTGAAAAATAGGAAGAGCATGAAACACTGTGAAAAACACGAAGAGCATGAAAAGGTTGGAAAAGTATCAAGAGCATGAAAAGGTCTGAAAAATATGAAAAGCATGAAAAGCTGTGAATAATATGAACAGCATGAAAAGGTGTGAAAAATACGAGGAGCATGAAAAGATCTGAAACATACGAGGAGCATGAAACGGTCTGAAAAATATGAGGAGCATGAAACTGTCTGAAAAATATGAGGAGCATGAAACGGTCTGAAAAAAATGAGGAGCATGAAATGGTGTGAAATATACGAGGAGCATGAAAAGGTGTGAAAAATACGAAGAGCTTGAAAAGGTGTGACAAAAACGAAGAGCATGTAAAGTTGTGAAAAATATGAGGAGCATGAAAAGGTCTGAAAAATACGAGGAGCATGAAGACGTCTGAAAAATACGACGAGCATGAAAAGGTCTGAAAAATATGTAGAGCATGAAAAAGTGTCAAAAATATGGGGAGCATGAAAAGGTGTCAAAATATGAAGAGCATGAAACGGTGTCAAAAATATGAGTGGCATGTAAAGGTTGAAAATAAGAGGAGCATGAATTTGTATAAAAAATATGAGGAGCATGAAATGGTGTGAAAAATATGAAGAGCATGAAAAGGTGTGAAAAATATGAAGAGCAGTAAATGTGTGAAAAACACGAAGGGCATGCAAAGGTGTGAAAAATATCAAGAGCATGAAAAGGTCTGAGGAATATGAAGAGCATGAAAAAGTATGAAAAATTCAAAAAGCATGAAAAGATGTGAAAAATATGAAGAGCATGAAAAGGTGTGAAAAGTACTAGGAGCATGAAAAGGTGTGAAAAGTACGAGGAGCATTAAAATGTCGGAAAAATACGAGAGCATGAAAAGGTGTGAAAAACACGAAGAGCATGAAAAGCTGTGAAAAATATAAAAAGCATGAAAAGGTCTGAAAAATATGAAGAGCATGAAAAGGTGTGAAAAATATGAACAACATGAAAAAATGTGAAAAATAAGAAGAGCATGAAAGGGTGTGAAAAACATGCAGAGCATGAAAAAGTGTGGAAAGTAAGAAGAGCATGAAAAGGTGTGACAAATACGAAGAGCATGAAAAGTTGTGAAAAATACCAGGAGCATGAACAGTTGTGAAAAATACGAGGAGCATGAAAAGGTATGATTTTTCACACCTTCTCATGCTCTTCGTATTTTTCACAACTTTTCATGCTCCTCGTATATGTCACACCATTTCATGCTCCGCAGACTTTCATACACTTTCATTCTCCTCATATTTTTCACACCTCTACACACTCCTGATATTTTTGACACCTTTTCATGCTCCCATATTTTTCAGACCTTTTCATGCTCCTCGTATTTTTAAGACGTTTTCATACTCCTCATAATTTTCACACCTTTTCATGCTCTTCCTATTTTTCACACCGTTTCATGCTCCTCATATTTTTCATACAGATTCATGCTTCTCATATTTTTCACACCTTTACATGCTCCTCATATTTTTCACACCTTTTCATGCTCTTCATATTTTTCACACCTTTTCATGCTCTTCTTATTTTTCACATTTTTTCATGCTCTTCATATTTTTCACACCTTTTCATGCTCTTCATATTTTTCAGACCTTTACATGCTTCTTATATTTTTCACAGCTTTTCATGCTCTGGTATTTTTCAGACATTTTAATGCGCCTCATACTTTTCACACCTTTTCATGCTCCTAGTATTTTTCACACCTTTTCTTGCTCCTGGTATTTTTCACAACTTTTCATGCTCTTCGTATTTTACACATCTTTTCATGCTCTTTGAATTTTTCATAACTTTTCATGCTCTTGATATTCCTCAGACCTTTTCATGCTCTTGATATTTTTCAACCTTTTCATGCCCTTCGTGTTTTTCACATCTTTCATGCTCTTGATATTTTTCACACCTTTCCAAGCGCTTCATATTTTTCACACCGTTTCATCCTCCTCTAATTTTTCATACAGTTTCATGCTTCTCATATTTTTCACACCTTTACATGCTTCTCATATTTTCGACACCTTTTAATGCTCCTCATATTTTTTACACCTTATCATGCTCTTCATATTTTCAGACCTTTTCATGCTTTTGATAATTTCACACCTTTTCCTGCTCTTCGTATTTTTCACACCTTTTCCTGCTCTTCGTATATTTCACACCTTTTCATGCTTCTCATATTTTTCAGAGCTTTTCATGCTCCTCGTATTTTTCAGACCTTTAAATGCTCCTCTTAATTTTCAGATCTATTCATGCTCCTCTTTTTTTCACACCATTTCATGCTCCTCTTATTTTTCACACCATTTCATGCTCCTCATATTTTTCATACCCTTTCATGCTCTTCATATTTTTCACACATTTTCATGCTCCTCATATTTTACACACCTTTTCATGCTCCTCAGATACTTCACACCTTTTCACGTTCCTAGTATTTTTCACACCTTTTAATGCTCCTCGTTTTTTCAGACCATTACATGCTCCTTGTATTTTTCACACCTTTTCTTGCTCCTCGTATTTTTCACACCTTTTCATGCTCCTCGTATATTTCAGACCTTTTCCTGCTTCTCGCATTTTGCAGACCTTTTCATGCTCTTCGTATTTTTCAAACGCTTTCATGCTCTTCATGTTTTTCACACCGTTTCCTGCTCTTCGAATTTTTCAGGCCGTTTCATGCTCTAGATATTTTTCACACCTTTTCATGCTGTTCCTGGTTTTCACACCTTTTCATGCTCTTCGTATATTTCCCACCGGTTCATGCTCCTCATATTTTTCACACCTTTTCATGCTCTTCACTTTTTTCACACCATTTCATGCTCCACATATTTTTGACAATTTTTCATGCCCCTCATATTTTTCAGACAGTTTCCTGCTCCTCATATTTTTCAGACCGTTTCATGCTCTTGATATTTTTCATACCTTTCCATGGTCTTCATATTTTTCACAACTTTTCATGCTCCTCATATTTTTGAAATCTTTTGAAGCTCTTCATATTTTTCACACCTTTTCATGCTCCTCATATTTTTGACACCTTTTAATGTTCTTCATGTTTTTCAGACCTTTTCATGCTCCTCATATTTTTGACACCTTTTCATGCTCTTCACATTTCTCACAAGGTTTCATGCTCCTCATATTTTTGACACCTTTTCATGCTCTTCCTATTTTTCACACCGTTTCATGTTCCTCATATTTTTCATACAGATTCATGCTCTTCCTATTTTTCACACCTTTAAATGCTCCTCATATTTTTGACACCTTTTCATGCTTTTGATAATTTTCACACCTTTTCCTGCTCTTCATATATTTCACACATTTTCCTGCTCTTCATATATTTCACACCTTTTCCTGCTCTTCGTATTTTTCACACCTTTTCATGCTCCTTATATTTTTGACACCTTTTCATGCTCTTCATATTTTTCAGACCTTTTCATGCTCCTCGTATATTTCACACCTTTTCTTGCTCCTCGTATTTTTCAGACCTTTAATTGCTCCTCTTAATTTTCAGATATTTTCATGCTCCTCATTTTTTCACACCATTTCATGCTCCTCTTAATTTTCAGATCTTTTCATGCTCCTCATATTTTTCATACCCTTTCATGCTCTTCATATTTTTCACACATTTTCATGCTCCTCGTATTTTACACACCTTTTCATGCTCCTCATATACTTCACACCTTTTCATTCTCCTCATATTTTTGACACCTGTTCATGCTCTACATACTTTTCAGACCTTTTCTTGTGCCTCGTATTTTTAAGACGTTTTCATGCTCCTCGTATTTTTCAGACCTTTTCATGCTCCTCATATTTTTAAGACGTTTTCATACTCCTCATCATTTTCACACCTTTTCATGCTCTTCATTTTTTTCACACCGTTTCATGCTCCTCCTATTTTTCATACAGATTCATTCTCCTCATAGTTTTCACACATTTTCATGCTCCTCGTATTTTACACACCTTTTCATGCTCCTCATATACTTCACACCTTTTCATGCTCTTCATATTTTACACACCTTTTCATTCTCCTCATATTTTTGACACCTGTTCATGCCCTACAGATTTTTCAGACCTTTTCATGTGCCTCGTATTTTTAAGACATTTTCATGCTCCTCGTATTTTTCAGACCTTTTCATGCTCCTCGTATTTTTCAGACCTTTTCGTGCTCCTTGTATTTTTCAGAATTTTTCATGCTCTTCATATTTTTCACACCTTTTCATGCTCTTCATTATTTTCAGAATTTTTGTGCTCTTCATATTTTTCACACCCTTTCATGCTCCTCGTATATTTCAGACCTTTTCGTGCTCCTCGTATTTTTCACAACTTTTCTAGGTCCTCATTTTTCAGACCATTTCAAGCTCTTCATATTTTTCAAACTTCTCAGGCTCTTCATGTTTTTCAGACCTTTTCATGCTCCTCTTATTTGTCACACCTTTTCACGTTCCTCGTATTTTTCTCACCTTTTCGTTCTCCTCCTAGTTTTCACACCTTTTCTTGCTCTTCATGCTTTTCAGACATTTTCTTGTTCTTCATATTTTTCACACCTTTTCAGGCTCTTCATATTTTTCAGACCTTTTTATGCTCCTCGTATTTTTCACACCTTTTCATGCTCCTCGTATTTTTCACACCTTTTCATGCTCCTCGTATTTGTCACACCTTTTCATGCTCCTCGTATTTGTCACACCTTTTCGTTCTCCTCCTATTTTTCACACCTTTTCGTGCTCTTCATACTTTTCAGACATTTTCTTGGTCTTCATATTTTTCACACCTTTTCAGGCTCTTCATATTTTTCAGACCTTTTTATGCTCCTCCAATTTCTCAGACCTTTTCATGCTCCTCGCATTTTTCACTCCTTTTCATGCTCCTCGAATTTTCATGCCTTTTCATGCTCTTCATATTTTTCACACCTTTTCGTGCTCTTCATATTTTTCAGACCTTTTCGGGCTCTTCATATTTTTCAGACCGTTTCATGCTCCTCTAATTTTTCACACCTTTTCATGTTCCTCATATCTTTCAGACCTTTTCATGCTCCTCGTATTTTTCACACCTTTTCATGCTCCTCGTATTTTTGACACCTTTTCATGCTCCTCGTATTTGTCACACCTTTTCATGCTCCTCGTATTTTTCACACCTTTTCGTTCTCCTCCTATTTGTCACACCTTTTCGTGCTCTTCATACTTTTCAGACATTTTCTTGTTCTTCATATTTTTCACACCTTTTCAGGCTCTTCATATTTTTCAGACCTTTTCATGCTCTTCCTATTGTTCACACCGTTTCATACTCCTCATATTTTTCATCCAGATTCAGGCTCCTCATATTTGTCAGACCGTTTCATGCTCTTCATATTTTCGCACCATTTCATACTCCTCATATTTTTGACACCTATTCATGCTCCTCATATTTTTCTGACCGTTTCATGCTCCTCGTATTTTTCAGTCCGTTTCATGCTCTTCATATTTTCACACCATTTCATACTTCTCATATTTTTGACACGTATTCATGCTCCTCATATTTTTCTGACCATTTCATGCTCCTCGTATTTTTCAGTCCGTTTCATGCTCCTCTAATTTTTCACGCCTTTTCATGCTCCTCATGTTTTTGACAACTTTTCATGCTCCTAATATTTTTCTGAACTTTTCAGGCTCCTCGTATTTTTCAGACCTTTTCATTCTCTTCATATTTTTCACACCTTTTCATCCTCTTCGTATTTTTCACACCTTTTCGTGCCTTTCATAATTTTCACACTTTTTCATGCTCTTCCTAATTTTCACAGCTTTTCATGCTCCTCGTATTTTTCAGATCTTTTCATGCTCCTCGTATTTTTCACACCTTTTCATGCTCCTCGTATTTTTCAGACCTTTTCATGCTCCTCGTATTTTTGCAGCAAACGACTTGGTTGGTCCGGTTTTGGTGCTCGCTCGTATTTTTCAACACAATTTATCATGCTCCTCGGTATTTTTCACTCAACTTTCGGTGCTCCTCATAGAGTTTTCACACCTTTTTCATGCTGAGCTTATTGTGTTTTCACAACCTTTCAGGCTGATTTCATTATTTTCACACATTTTCAAATGCTCTTCGTGTTTTTCACACCTTTTCATGCTCTCGTATTTTTCAGACCTTTTCAAACTCCTCATAATTTTCACAACTTTTCATGATATTCATATTTTTCACACCGTTTCTGCTCCTTATATTTTTCATACAGATTCATGCTCCTCATATTTTTCACACCTTTACATGTTCCTCATATTTTTGACACCTTTTCATTCTCCTCATATTTCTGACACCTTTTCATGCTCCACATATTTTTCAGACCTTTTCTTGATCCTCGTATTTTTAAGACATTTTCATCCTCCTCATAATTTTCACACCTTTTCATGCTCTTCATATGTTTCACACCGTTTCATGCTCCTCATATTTTTCATACAGATTCATGCTCCTCATATTTTTCACACCTTTACATGCTCCTCATATTTTTGACACCTTTTCATGCTCTTCATATTTTTCACACCTTTTCATTCTCCTCATAGTTTTGACACCTGTTCATGCTCTACATATTTTTCACACCTTTTCATGTGCCTCGTATTTTTAAGACGTTTTCATGCTCCTCGTATTTTTCAGACCTTTTCATGCTCCTCGTACTTTTCACACTTTTTCATGCTATCCATATTTTTCACACCTTTTCATGTCCTCGTATTTTTCACAACTGTTCATGCTCCTGGTATTTTTCACAACTTTTCATGCTCTTCGTATTTGTCACACCTTTTCATGCTCTTCTTATTTTCCACACTTTTACATGCTCTGCATGTTTTTCACACCTTTTCATCCTCTTCTTATTTTTCACTTTTTTTCATGCTCTTCAGATTTTTCACACCTTTTCATGCTCTTCATATTTTTCAGACCTTTTCATGCTTTTTATATTTTTCACAGCTTTTCATGATCTTCGTGTTTTTCACACCTTTTCATGCTCTCGTATTTTTCAGACATTTTAATGCTCCTCGTACTTTTCACACCTTTTCATTCTCCTAGTATTTTTCACACCTTTTCATGCTCCTGGTATTCTTCACAACTTTTCATGCTCTTCGTATTTTTCACATATTTTCATGCTCTTTGAATTTTTCATACCTTTTCATGCTTTTCATATTCCTCAGACCTTTTCATGCTCTTGATATTTTTCACACCTTTTCATGCCCTTCGTGTTTTTCACATCTTTCATGCTCTTGATATTTTTCACACCTTTTCATGCTCTTCATATCTTTCAGACCTTTTCATGCTCTTGATATTTTTCACACCTTTGCATGCCCTTCGTGTTTTTCACACATTTCATGCTCCTCATATTTCTCACACCTTTTCATGCTCTTCATATTTTTCACACCGTTTCATGCTCCTCATATTTTTTTTTTCTTTTCTTTTTTTTATTTATTTTTTTTCCAGTGGGTTTTGTCATACATTGATATGAATCAGACATGGATTTACATATATTCCCAATCCCGATCCCCCCTCCCACCTCCCTCTCCACCCGATTCCTCTGGGTCTTCCCAGTGCACCAGGCCGGAGCACTTGTCTCATGCATCCCACCTGGGCTGGTGATCTGTTTCACCATAGATAGTATACATGCTGTTCTTTTGAAATATCCCACCCTCACATTCTCCCACAAAGTTCAAAAGTCTGTTCTGTATTTATGTGTCTCTTTTTTTTTTTTTTTTTTAGGGTTATCATTATCACCTTTCTAAATTCCATATATATGTGTTAGTATGCTGTAATGTTCTTTATCTTTCTGGCTTACTTCACTCTGTATAATGGGCTCCAGCTTCATCCATCTCATTAGGACTGGTTCAAATGAATTCTTTTTAATGGCTGAGTAATATTCCATGGTGTATATGTACCACAGCTTCCTTATCCATTCATCTGCTGATGGGCATCTAGGTTGCTTCCATGTCCTGGCTATTATAAACAGTGCTGCGATGAACATTGGGGTGCACGTGTCTCTTTCAGATCTGGTTTCCTCAGTGTGTATGCCCAGAAGTGGGATTGCTGGGTCATATGGCAGTTCTATTTCCAGTTTTTTAAGAAATCTCCACACTGTTCTCCATAGCGGCTGTACTAGTTTGCATTCCCACCAACAGTGTAAGAGGGTTCCCTTTTCTCCACACTCCTCTCCAGCATTTATTGCTTGTAGACTTTTGGATAGCAGCCATCCTGACTGGCGTGTAATGGTACCTCATTGTGGTTTTGATTTGCATTTTCTAATAATGAGTGATGTTGAGCATCTTTTCATGTGTTTGTTAGCCATCTGTATGTCTTCTTTGGAGAAATGTCTGTTTAGTTCTTTGGCCCATTTTTTGATTGGGTCATTTATTTTTCTGGAATTGAGCTGCAGGAGTTGCTTGTATATTTTTGAGATTAATCCTTTGTCTGTTTCTTCTTTTGCTATATATTTTCGCTCCCAATCCTGAGGGCGCTGGGTCTTTTCAACTTGCTTATAGTTATCCTTTGTAGTGCAAAAGCTTTTAAGTTTCATTAGGTCCCATTTGTTTAGTTTTGCTTTTATTTCCAATATTCTGGGAGGTGGGTCATAGAGGATCTTGCTGTGATTTATGTCGGAGAGTGTTTTGCCTATGTTCTCCTCTAGGAGTTTTATAGTTTCTGGTCTTACATTTAGATCTTTAATCCATTTTGAGTTTATTTTTGTGTATGGTGTTAGAAAGTGTTCTAGTTTCATTCTTTTACAAGTGGTTGACCAGTTTTCCCAGCACCACTTGTTAAAGAGGTTGTCTTTTTTTCCATTGTATATCCTTGCCTCCTTTGTCAAAGATAAGGTGTCCATAGGTTCGTGGATTTATCTCTGGGCTTTCTATTCTGTTCCATTGATCTATATATTTCTGTCTTTGTGCCAGTACCATACTGTCTTCATGAATGTGGCTTTGTAGTAGAGTCTGAAGTCAGGCAGGTTGATTCCTCCAGTTCCATTCTTCTTTCTCAAGATTATTTTGGCTATTCGAGGTTTTTGGTATTTCCATACAAATTGTGAAATTCTTTGGTCTAGTTCTGTGAAAAATACCGTCAGTAGCTTGATAGGGATTGCTTTGAATCTATAGATTTGGTCCTCATATTTTTTATACAAATTCATGCTCCTCTTATTTTTCAACCTTCACATGCTACTCATATTTTTGACACCGTTTCATGCTCTTCATATTTTTGACACCTTTTCATGCTTCCCATATTTTTGACACTTTTTCATGCTCTACATATTTTTCAGACCTTTTCATGCTTGTCGTATTTTTCAGACGTCTTCATGCTCCTCGTATTTTTCAGAACTTTTCATGCTCCTTGTATTTTTCACAACTTTACATGCTCTTCCTGTTTTTCACACCTTTTCAGGCTCTTCGTATTTTTCACACCTTTTCATGCTCTTCGTGTTTTTCACACCTTTTCAGGCTCTTCATATTTTTCCCACTTTTCATGCTCTTCATATTTTTGACACGTTTTCATGCTTTTCATATTTTTCAGACCTTTTCATGCTCTTGATATTTTTCACAGCTTTCCATGCTCTTCGTGTTGTTCACTCCATTTCATGATCTCGTGTTTTTCAAGTGTTTCATGCTCCTCATATTTTTCACGCCTTTTCATGCTCTTCATATTTTTCACACCGTTTCATCCTCCTCTAATTTTTCATACAGTTTCATGCTCCTCATATTTTTCACACCTTTTCATGCTTCTCATATTTTCGACACCTTTTCATGCTCCTCATATTTTGGACACCTTAACATGCTCTTCATATTTTTCAGACCTTTTCATGCTTTTGAAAATTTTCACACCTTTTCCTTCTCTTCGTATTTTTCACACCTTTTCATGCTCCTTATATTTTTGACACCTTTCATGCTCTTCATATTTTTCAGACCTTTTCATGCTCCTCGTATATTTCACACCTTTTCATGCTCCTCTTAATTTTCAGATCTTTTCATGCTCCTCATTTTTTCACACCATTTCATGCTCCTCTTATTTTTCACACCATTTCATGCGCCTCATATTTTTCATACCCTTTCATGCTCTTCATATTTTTCACACATTTTCATGCTCCTCGTATTTTACACACCTTTCATGCTCCTCGTATATTTCACACCATTTCATGCTCCTCAGATTTTTCATACAGTTTCATTCTCCTCATATTTTTCACACCTCTACATGCTCCTCATATTTTTGAAACCTTTTCATGCTCTTCATATATTGCAGTCCTTTTCATGCTGCTCGAATTTTTCAGACCTTTTAATGTTCCTAGTACTTTTCAGACCATTTCATGCTCCTCATATTTTTCAGACCTTGTCATGCTCCTCGTATTTTTCAGACCTTTTCATGCTCCTCGTATTTTTCAGACGTTTTCATGCTCCCTTTATTTATCACACGTTTCATGCTCTTCGTATTTTTCACCCTTTTTTGCTCCTCGTATTTTTCAGACCTTTTCATGCTGCTCGGAAATTTCACACCTTTTCATGCTCCTTGTATTTTTCACACCTTTTCATTTTCCTCGTATTTTTCACACCTTTTCATGCTCCTCGTTTTTTCAGACCATTTCATGCTCCTCGTATTTTTCACACCTTTTCATGCTCCTCATATTTTTCACACCTTTTCATGCTCCTCGTATATTTCAGACCTTTTCATGCTTCTTGTATTTTTCAGACCTTTTCATGGTCTTCCTATATTTCAGAACTTTTCATGCTCCTCATTTTTTTCAGACCGTTTCATGCTCCTCATATTTTTGTCACTTTTTCATGCTCCTCATATTTTTCACACCTTTTCATGCTCCTCGTATTTTCAACCGTTTCATACTCCTCATATTTTTCATCCAGATACATGCTTCTCATATTTTTCATACCTTTACATGCTCCTCATATTTTTGACACCTTTTCATGCTCCTCATATTTTTCAGACCATTTCATGCTCTTCATATTTTCACACCGTTTCATACTCCTCATATTTTTGACACCTATTCATGCTCCTCATATTTTTCTGACCGGTTCATGCTCCTCTTATTTTTCAGTCCGATTCATGCTCCTCAAATTTTTCACACCTTTTGATGCTCCTCATATTTTTGACAACTTTTCATGCTCCTAATATTTTTCTGACCTTTTCAGGCTCCTCGTATTTTTCTGACATTTTCATTCCCTTCATATTTTTCACACCTTTTCATCCTCTTCGTATTTTTCACAGCTTTTCATGCTCTTCATAATTTTCACACTTTTTCATACTCTTCATAATTTTCACAGCTTTTCATGCTCTTCGTATTTTTCACACTTTTTCATGCTCCTCGTATTTTTCACGTCTTTTCATTCTTCTCATATTTTTCATACCATTTCATG
Organism: Cervus canadensis; assembly: GCF_019320065.1. Lineage (NCBI taxonomy): Eukaryota > Metazoa > Chordata > Mammalia > Artiodactyla > Cervidae > Cervus > Cervus canadensis. The sequence goes on along the minus strand of NC_057399.1, from coordinate 65,489,580 downwards.
CTCCTCGTATTTTTCACACCTTTTCATGCTCCTCGTATTTTTCACACCTCTTCATGCTCCTCGTATTTTTCACACGTTTTCATGTTCCTCGTATTTTTCACACCTTTTCATGGTCTTCATATTTTTCGCACCTTTTCAGGCTCTTCATATTTTTCAGACCTTTTCTATCTCCTCATATTTTTCAGACCTTTTCTTGCTCCTCGTATTTTTCAGACCTTTTCATGCTTCTCGTGTTTATTGCACCTTTTCATGCTCCGCATAATTTTCAGACCTTTTTATGCTCCTCTTGTTTGTCAGACCTTTTCATGATCCTCGTATTTTTCACAACTTCTCATGCTCTTCGTATTTTTCACAACTTTTCATGCTCCTCATTTTTTTCAGACCGTTTCATGCTCCTCATATTTTCAGACAGTTTCATGCTCCTCATATTTTTCAGACCGTTTCATGTTCCTCGTATTTTTCAGATCTTTTCATGCTCCTGGTATTTTCCACACCTTTTCATGCTATTCATATTAATCACACCTTTTCATGCTCCTCATATTTTTCACACCTTTTCATGGTCCTCCTATATTTCAGAACTTTTCAAGCTCCTCATTTTTTTCAGACCGTTTCATGCTCCTCATATTTTTCACACCTTTTCATGGTCCTCCTATATTTCAGAACTTTTCAAGCTCCTCATATTTTTCATCCAGATACATGCTTCTCATATTTTTCATACCTTTACATGCTCCTCATATTTTTGACACCTTTTCATGTTTCTCATATTTTTCAGACCGTTTCATGCTCTTCATATTTTCACACCGTTTCATACTCCTCATATTTTTGACACCTATTCATGCTCCTCATGTTTTTCTGACCTTTTCAGGATCCTCGTATTTTTCAGACCTTTTCATTCTCTTCTTATTTTTCACACCTTTTCATGCTCTTCATATTTTTCACACTTTTTCATGCTCTTCATAATTTTCACAGCTTTTCATGCTCTTCTTATTTTTCACACCTTTTCATGCTCCTCATATTTTTCACACCTTTTCGTGCTTCTCATATTTTTCACACCTTTTCGTGCTCTTCGTATTTTTCCGACCTTTTCGTGCTCTTCATATTTTTCAGACCTTTTCATGCTCATCGTATTTTTCACACCTTTTCATGCTCTTCATATTTTCACACATTTTCTATCTCCTCAAATTTTTCAAATTTTTCATGTTCTTCATATTTTTCACACCTTTTCTAGCTCCTCATATTTTTCATTTCTATTCATGCTCTTCCTAATTTTCACAGCTTTTCATGCTCCTCGTATTTTTCAGATCTTTTCATGCTCCTCGTATTTTTCACACCTTTTCATGCTCCTCGTATTTTTCAGACCTTTTCATGCTCCTCGTATTTTTCACACCGTTTTGTGCTCCTCGTATTTTTCACACATTTTCATGCTCCTCGTATTTTTCACTCCTTTTCGTGCTCCTCATATTTTTCACAGCTTTTCATGCTCTTTGTGTTTTTCACACCTTTTCAGGCTGTTCATATTTTTCACACATTTTCATGCTCTTCATATTTTTCACACCTTTTCATGCTCTCGTATTTTTCAGACCTTTTCAAACTCCTCATATTTTTCACACCTTTTCATGATATTCATATTTTTCACACCGTTTCATCCTCCTCATATTTTTCATACAGATTCATGCTCCTCATATTTTTCACACCTTTACATGTTCCTCATATTTTTGACACCTTTTCATTCTCCTCATATTTCTGACACCTTTTCATGCTCCACATATTTTTCAGACCTTTTCTTGATCCTCGTATTTTTAAGACATTTTCATCCTCCTCATAATTTTCACACCTTTTCATGCTCTTCATATGTTTCACACCGTTTCATGCTCCTCATATTTTTCATACAGATTCATGCTCCTTATATTTTTCACACCTTTACATGCTCCTCATATTTTTGACACCTTTTCATGCTCTTCATATTTTTCACACCTTTTCATTCTCCTCATAGTTTTGACACCTGTTCATGCTCTACATATTTTTCACACCTTTTCATGTGCCTCGTATTTTTAAGACGTTTTCATGCTCCTCGTATTTTTCAGACCTTTTCATGCTCCTCGTACTTTTCACACTTTTTCATGCTATCCATATTTTTCACACCTTTTCATGTCCTCGTATTTTTCACAACTGTTCATGCTCCTGGTATTTTTCACAACTTTTCATGCTCTTCGTATTTGTCACACCTTTTCATGCTCTTCTTATTTTCCACACTTTTACATGCTCTGCATGTTTTTCACACCTTTTCCTACTCTTCTTATTTTTCACTTTTTTTCATGCTCTTCAGATTTTTCACACCTTTTCATGCTCTTCATATTTTTCAGACCTTTTCATGCTTTTTATATTTTTCACAGCTTTTCATGATCTTCGTGTTTTTCACACCTTTTCATGCTCTCGTATTTTTCAGACATTTCAATGCTCCTCGTACTTTTCACACCTTTTCATTCTCCTAGTATTTTTCACACCTTTTCATGCTCCTGGTATTTTTCACAACTTTTCATGCTCTTCGTATTTTTCACATATTTTCATGCTCTTTGAATTTTTCATACCTTTTCATGCTTTTCATATTCCTCAGACCTTTTCATGCTCTTGATATTTTTCACACCTTTTCATGCCCTTCGTGTTTTTCACATCTTTCATGCTCTTGATATTTTTCACACCTTTTCATGCTCTTCTTATTTTTCAGACCTTTTCATGCTCTTGATATTTTTCACACCTTTGCATGCCCTTCGTGTTTTTCACACATTTCATGCTCCTCATATTTCTCACACCTTTTCATGCTCTTCATATTTTTCACACCGTTTCATGCTCCTCATATTTTTTTTCTTTTCTTTTTTTTTTATTTATTTTTTTTCCAGTGGGTTTTGTCATACATTGATATGAATCAGACATGGATTTACATATATTCCCAATCCCGATCCCCCCTCCCACCTCCCTCTCCACCCGATTCCTCTGGGTCTTCCCAGTGCACCAGGCCGGAGCACTTGTCTCATGCATCCCACCTGGGCTGGTGATCTGTTTCACCATAGATAGTATACATGCTGTTCTTTTGAAATATCCCACCCTCACATTCTCCCACAAAGTTCAAAAGTCTGTTCTGTATTTATGTGTCTCTTTTTCTGTTTTGCATATAGGGTTATCATTATCACCTTTCTAAATTCCATATATATGTGTTAGTATGCTGTAATGTTGTTTATCTTTCTGGCTTACTTCACTCTGCTTTTAGGGCCTCACAGGCTTCATCCATCTCACTTTAGGACTGGTTCAAATGAATTCTTTGTTATGGCTGAGTAATTATTCCATGTGTATATGTTACCAACAGCTTTCCTTAATCCATTCATCTGCTGATGGGGCATCTAGGTTGCTTCCATGTCCTGCTATTATAAACAGTGCTAGCATGAAACATTGGGGTGCCATGTCGTCTTTCAGATCTGGTTTCCTCAGTGTGTATGCCCAGAAGTGGGATTGCTGGGTCATATGGCAGTTCTAATTCCAGTTTTTAAAGAAATCTCCACACTGTTCTCCATAGCGGCTGTACTAGTTTGCATTCCCACCAACAGTGTAAGAGGGTTCCCTTTCCTCCACACCCTCTCCAGCATTTATTGCTTGTAGACTTTTGGATAGCAGCCATCCTGACTGGCATGTAATGGTACCTCATTGTGGTTTTGATTTGCATTTTCTCTAATAATGAGTGATGTTGAGCATCTTTTCATGTGTTTGTTAGCCATCTGTATGTCTTCTTTGGAGAAATGTCTGTTTAGTTCTTTGGCCCATTTTTTGATTGGGTCATTTATTTTCTGGAATTGAGCTGCAGGAGTTGCTTGTATATTTTTGAGATTAATCCTTTGTCTGTTTCTTCATTTGCTATTATTTTCTCCCATTCTGAAGGCTGTCTTTTCACCTTGCTTATAGTTTCCTTTGTAGTGCAAAAGCTTTTAAGTTTCGATTAGGGTCCCATTTGGGTTTAGTTTTGCTTTTATTTCCAATATTGGTCCTGGGAGGTGGGTCATAGAGGACTTTGCTTGTGATTTATGTCGGAGAGTGTTTGGGCCTATGTCTCCTCTAGGATTATAGTGTTCTGGTCTTACTTTTAGATCTTTAATCCATTTGAGTTTATTTTTGTGTATGGGTGTTAGAAAGTTTCCTAGTTTCATTCTTTTACAATAGTGTAACGCAGTTTTTCCCAGCACACCACTTGTTAAAGAGGTTGTCTTGGTTTTCCCCATTGTATATCCTTGCTCCTTTGTCAAAGATAAGGTGTCCATAGGTTCGTGTATTTATCTCTGGGGCTTTCTATTGCTGGTTTCCATTGATCTATATTTCTGTCTTTGTGCCAGTACCATACTGTCTTGATGACTGTGGCTTTGTAGTAGAGTCTGAAGTCAGGCAGGTTTATTCCTCCAGTTCCATTCTTCTTTCTCAAGATTATTTTGGCTATTCGAGGTTTTTTGTATTTCCATACAAATTGTGAAATTCTTTGGTCTAGTTCTGTGAAAAATACCGTCAGTAGCTTGATAGGGATTGCTTTGAATCTATAGATTTGGTCCTCATATTTTTTATACAAATTCATGCTCCTCTTATTTTTCAACCTTCACATGCTACTCATATTTTTGACACCGTTTCATGCTCTTCATATTTTTGACACCTTTTCATGCTTCCCATATTTTTGACACTTTTTCATGCTCTACATATTTTTCAGACCTTTTCATGCTTGTCGTATTTTTCAGACGTCTTCATGCTCCTCGTATTTTTCAGAACTTTTCATGCTCCTTGTATTTTTCACAACTTTACATGCTCTTCCTGTTTTTCACACCTTTTCAGGCTCTTCGTATTTTTCACACCTTTTCATGCTCTTCGTGTTTTTCACACCTTTTCAGGCTCTTCATATTTTTCACACTTTTCATGCTCTTCATATTTTTGACACGTTTTCATGCTTTTCATATTTTTCAGACCTTTTCATGTTCTTGATATTTTTCACAGCTTTCCATGCTCTTCGTGTTGTTCACTCCATTTCATGATCTCGTGTTTTTCAAGTGTTTCATGCTCCTCATATTTTTCACACCTTTTCATATTTTTCACACCGTTTCATCCTCCTCTAATTTTTCATACAGTTTCATGCTCCTCATATTTTTCACACCTTTACATGCTTCTCATATTTTCGACACCTTTTAATGCTCCTCATATTTTGGACACCTTAACATGCTCTTCATATTTTTCAGACCTTTTCATGCTTTTGAAAATTTTCACACCTTTTCATTCTCTTCGTATTTTTCACACCTTTTCATGCTCCTTATATTTTTGACACCTTTTCATGCTCTTCATATTTTTCAGACCTTTTCATGCTCCTCGTATATTTCACACCTTTTCATGCTCCTCTTAATTTTCAGATCTTTTCATGCTCCTCATTTTTTCACACCATTTCATGCTACTCTTATTTTTCACACCATTTCATGCACCTCATATTTTTCATACCCTTTCATGCTCTTCATATTTTTCACACATTTTCATGCTCCTCGTATTTTACACACCCTTTCATGCTCCTCGTATATTTCACACCATTTCATGCTCCTCAGATTTTTCATACAGTTTCATTCTCCTCATATTTTTCACACCTCTACACGCTCCTCATATTTTTGACACCTTTTCATGCTCTTCATATATTGCAGTCCTTTTCATGCTGCTCGTATTTTTCACACCTTTACATGCTTCTCATATTTTCAACAGCTTTTAATGCTCCTCATATCCTTGACACCTTATTATGCTCTTCATGTTTTTCAGACCTTTTCATGCTTTTGATATTTTTGAAAGCTTTTCATGCTCTTCGTGTTTTTCACACCTTTTCCTGCTCTTCATATTTTTCACACCTTTTCATGCTCCTTATATTTTTGACACCTTTTCATGCTCTTCATATTTTTCAGACCTTTTCTTTCTCCTTGTATATTTCAGACCTTTTCATGCTCCTCGTTTTTTTCAGAGCTTTTCGTGCTCCTTGTATATTTCAGACCTTTAGCATGCTACTCTTAATTGTTCAGATCTTTTCATGCTCACTCGATTTTTTCACGTGCCATTTCACGCTCCTTCTTATTTTTTCACATTGTTTCATGCTTCTCCTATGTTCAGACCTTTCATGCTCCCTTCGTATTTTTCAGAGCCTTTTCATGCTGCTCGAATTTCACACCTTTTCATGCTCCTTGTATTTTTTCACCACCTTTCATTTTCCCGTCGTATTTTTCACACCTTTTCAAAATGCTCCTCGTTTCGACACATTTCCAATCTCCTCGTATTTTACAAGACCTTTTCAATGCTCCTCATGATTTTTCACACCTTTTCTGCCCTCGTATATTTCTGACCTTTTCATGCTTCTCGTATTTTGCAGACCTTTTCATGCTCTTCGTATTTTTCAAACCTCTTCATGCTCTTTCGGTTTTTCACACCTTTTCCTGCTCTTCGAATTTTTCAGGCTGTTTCATGCTCTTGATATTTTTCACACCTTTTCATGCTCTTCGTGCTTTTCACCCTTTTCATGCTCTTCGTATATTTCCCACTGTTTCATTCTCGTCATATTTTTCACACCTTTTCATGCTCTTCACTTTTTTCACACCATTTCATGCTCCACATATTTTTGACAGTTTTTCATGCCCCTATATTTTTCAGACAGTTTCCTGTTCCTCATATTTTTCAGACCGTTTCATGCTCTTGATATTTTTCTCACCTTTTCATTATATTCATGTTTTTCACACCTTTTCATGCTACTCATATTTTTGAAATCTTTTGAAGCTCTTCATATTTTTCACACCTTTTCATGCTCCTCATATTTATCACACCTTTTCATGCTCCTCATATTTTTGACACCTTTTAATGTTCTTCAAGTTTTTCAGAACTTTTCATGCTCCTCATATTTTTGACACCTTTTCATGCTCCTCACATTTTTCACACCGTTTCATGCTCCTCATATTTTTGACACCTTTTCATGCTCTTCCTATTTTTAACACCGTTTCATGCTCCTCATATTTTTCATACAGATTCATGCTCTTCCTATTTTTCACACCTTTAAATGCTCCTCATATTTTTGACACCTTTTCATGCTCTTCATATTTTTCACTCCTTTTCATGCTCCTCATATTTTTGACACCTTTTCATGCTCTTCATATTTTTCAGACCTTTTCATGCCCCTCGTGTATTTCAGACCATTTCATGCTCCTCGTATTTTTCAGACCCTTTCTTGCTCCTCGTATTTGTCAGATCTTTTCATGCTCCTCGTATTCTTCACAACTTTTCATGCTCCTCGTTTTTTTCAGACCATTTAATGTTCCTCGTATTTTTCAGACCTTTTGATGCTCCTCGTGTTTTTCACACCTTTTCATGCTCCTCGTATTTTTCACAACTTTTCATGATGTTTGTATTTGTCACACCTTTTCAAGCTCTTCGTATTTTTCGGACCTTTTCATGCTCTTCGTATTTTTCACACCTTTTCAGGCTGTTCTTATTTTTCACACATTTTCATGCTCTTCGTGTTTTTCATACCTTTTCGTGCTCTCATATTTTTCAGACCTTTTCAAACTCCTCATATTTTTCGCACCTTTTCATTATATTCATGTTTTTCAACACCTTTTCATCCTCCTCATATTTTTCATACAGATTCATGCCCCTCATATTTTTCACACCTTTACATGTTCCTCATATTTTTGACACCTTTTCATGCTCTTCATATTTTACACACATTTTCATTCTTCTCATATTTTTGACACCTTTTCATGCTGCACATATTTTTCAGACCTTTTCATGCTCCTCGTATTTTTAAGACGTTTTCATACTCCTCATAATTTTCACACCTTTGCTTGCTCTTCATATGTTTCACACCGTTTCATGCTCCTCATATTTTTCATACAGATTCATGCTCCTCATATTTTTTACACCTTTACATGCTCCTCATATTTTTGACACCTTTTCATGCTCTTCATATTTTTCACTCCTTTTCATTCTCCTCATATTTTTGACACCTGTTCATGCTCTACATATTTTTCAGACCTTTTCATGTGCCTCGTATTTTGAAGACGTTTTCATGCTCTTCGTATTTTCAGACCTTTTCATGCTCCTCGTACTTTTCACACTTTTTCATGCTATTCATATTTTTCACACCTTTTCATGCTCCTCGTATTTTTCACAACTTTTCATGCTCCTCGTATTTTTCACAACTTTTCATGCTCTTCGTATTTGTCACACCTTTTCATGCTCTTCTTACTTTCCACACTTTTTCATTCTCTGCATGTTTTTCACACCCTTTCATGCTCTTCTTATTTTTCACATTTTTTCATGTTGTTCATATTTTTCACACCTTTTCATGCTCTTCATATTTTTCAGACCTTTTCATGCTTTTTATATTTTTCACAGCTTTGCATGCTCTTCGTGTTTTTCACACCTTTTCATGCTCTCGTATTTTTCAGACATTTTAATGCTCCTCGTACTTTTCACACCATTTCATGCTCCTAGTATTTTTCACACCTTTTCATGCTCCTGGTATTTTTCCCAACTTTTCATGGTCTTCGTATTTTTCACATCTTTTCATGCTCTTTGAATTTTTCATACCTTTTCATGCTCTTCATATTCCTCAGACCTTTTCATGCTCTTGATATTTTTCACACCTTTGCATGCCCTTCGTGTTTTTCACACATTTAATGCTCTTCATATTTTTCACACCTTTTCATGCTCTTCATATTTTTCACACCATTTCATGCTCCTCATATTTTTTATACAAATTCATGCTCCTCTTATTTTCAACCTTTACATGCCACTCATATTTTTGACACCGTTTCATGCTCTTCATATTTTGACACCTTTTCATGCTCCCCATATTTTTGACACTTTTTCATGCTCTACATATTTTTCAGACCTTTTCATGCTCGTCGTATTTTTCAGACGTCTTCATGCTCCTCGGTGAATTTCTTCAGTAAGTCCTTTTGTGCCACATGCCTCTTCGTATATTTCACTCCTTTTCATGCTTCTCATATTTTTCAGAGCTTTTCATGCTCCTCGTATTTTTCAGACCTTTAAATGCTCCTCTTAATTTTCAGATCTATTCATGCTCCTCTTTTTTTCACACCATTTCATGCTCCTCTTATTTTTCACACCATTTCATGCTCCTCATATTTTTCATACCCTTTCATGCTCTTCATATTTTTCACACATTTTCATGCTCCTCGTATTTTTACTACACCACCTTGTTCAATCTGCCTCGTATTTTTCACAACTTTTCATGCTCCTCATTTTTTTCAGACCGTTTCATGCTCCTCATATTTTTCAGACAGTTTCATGCTCCTCATATTTTTCAGACCGTTTCATGCTCCTCGTATTTTTCAGATCTTTTCATGCTCCTCGTATTTTTCACACCTTTTCATGCTGTTCATATTATTCACAGCTTTTCATGCTTTTCATATTTTTCAGACCTTTTCATGCTCTTGATACTTTTCCAACCTTTTCATGCTCTTCGTGTTTTTCACAGTGTTTCATGCTCTTCCTATTTTTCACACGTTTTAATGCTGCTGATATTTTTTACACCTTATCATGCTCTTTGTATTTTTCACACCTTTTCAGGCTCTTCATATATTTCAGACCTTTTCTAGCTCCTCATATTTTTCAGAACTTTTCATGCTCCTCGTATTTTTCAGACCTTTTCATGGTCTTCCTATATTTCAGAACTTTTCATGCTCCTCATTTTTTTCAGACCGTTTCATGCTCCTTATATTTTTATCACTTTTTCATGCTCCTCATATTTTTCACACCTTTTCATGCTCCTCGTATTTTCAACCGTTTCATACTCCTCATATTTTTCATCCAGATACATGCTTCTCATATTTTTCATACCTTTACATGCTCCTCATATTTTTGACACCTTTTCATGCTCCTCATATTTTTCAGACCGTTTCATGCTCTTCATATTTTCACACCGTTTCATACTCCTCATTTTTTTGACACCTATTCATGCTCCTCATATTTTTCTGACCGTTTCATGCTCCTCGTATTTTTCAGTCCGTTTCATGCTCCTCTAATTTTTCACACCTTTTCATGCTCCTCATATTTTTGACAACTTTTCATGCTCCTAATATTTTTCTGACCTTTTCAGGCTCCTCGTATTTTTCAGACATTTTCATTCCCTTCATATTTTTCACACCTTTTCATCCTCTTCGTATTTTTCACAGCTTTTCATGCTCTTCATAATTTTCACACTTTTTCATGCTCTTCATAATTTTCACAGCTTTTCATGCTCTTCGTATTTTTCACACTTTTTCATGCTCCTCGTATTTTTCACGTCTTTTCATTCTTCTCATATTTTTCATACCTTTTCATGCTCCTCGTATTTTTCACACCTTTTCATGCTCCTCGTATTTTTCACACCTCTTCATGCTCCTCGTATTTTTCACACCTTTTCATGTTCCTCGTATTTTTCACACCTTTTCATGGTCTTCATATTTTTCGCACCTTTTCAGGCTCTTCATATTTTTCAGACCTTTTCTATCTCCTCATATTTTTCAGACCTTTTCTTGCTCCTCGTATTTTTCAGACCTTTTCATGCTTCTCGTGTTTATTGCACCTTTTCATGCTCCGCGTAATTTTCAGACCTTTTTATGCTCCTCTTGTTTGTCAGACCTTTTCATGATCCTCGTATTTTTCACAACTTCTCATGCTCTTCGTATTTTTCACAACTTTTCATGCTCCTCATTTTTTTCAGACCGTTTCATGCTCCTCATATTTTCAGACAGTTTCATGCTCCTCATATTTTTCAGACCGTTTCATGTTCCTCGTATTTTTCAGATCTTTTCATGCTCCTGGTATTTTCCACACCTTTTCATGCTATTCATATTAATCACACCTTTTCATGCTCCTCATATTTTTCACACCTTTTCATGGTCCTCCTATATTTCAGAACTTTTCAAGCTCCTCATTTTTTTCAGACCGTTTCATGCTCCTCATATTTTTCACACCTTTTCATGCTCCTCATATTTTTCACACCTTTTCATGCTCCTCGTATTTTCACACCGTTTCATACTCCTCATATTTTTCATCCAGATACATGCTTCTCATATTTTTCATAGCTTTACATGCTCCTCATATTTTTGACACCTTTTCATGCTCCTCATATTTTTCAGACCGTTTCATGCTCTTCATATTTTCACACCGTTTCATACTCCTCATATTTTTGACACCTATTCATGCTCCTCATGTTTTTCTGACCTTTTCAGGATCCTCGTATTTTTCAGACCTTTTCATTCTCTTCTTATTTTTCACACCTTTTCATGCTCTTCATAATTTTCACACTTTTTCATGCTCTTCATAATTTTCACAGCTTTTCATGCTCTTCTTATTTTTCACACCTTTTCATGCTCCTCATATTTTTCACACCTTTTCGTGCTTCTCATATTTTTCACACCTTTTCGTGCTCTTCGTATTTTTCCGACCTTTTCGTGCTCTTCATATTTTTCAGACCTTTTCATGCTCCTCGTATTTTTCACACCTTTTCATGCTCTTCATATTTTCACACATTTTCTATCTCCTCAAATTTTTCAAATTTTTCATGTTCTTCATATTTTTCACACCTTTTCTAGCTCCTCATATTTTTCATTTCTATTCATGCTCTTCCTATTTTTCAGGCCTTTTCATGCTCCTCGTATTTTTCTGATCTTTTCATGCTCCTCGTATTTTCACACCTTTTCATGCTCCTCGTATTTTTCAGACCTTTTTCATGCTCCTCGTAATTTGTCACGACCCAACCGTTTTGTGCTCCTCGTATTTTTCACACATTTTCATGCTCCTCGTATTTTCACTCCTTTCGTGCTCCTCATATTTTTCACACCTTTTCTGCTCTTGTGTTTTTTCAACACGCTTTTCAGGCTGTTCTATATTTTTCCACACATAAAATATGAGGAGCATGGAAAGGTGTGAAATATATGAGGAGCATGAAATGGTCTGAAATATATGAGGAGCATGAAACGGTCTGAAAAATATGAGTAGAATGAAAAGGTGTCCAAAATATGAGGAGCATGAAACAGTTTCAAATTATGAAGAGCATGACGGTGTGAAAAATATGAAGAGCTACAAAAGGTGGAAAATACATGAGAGGCAATAAAAGGTGTGAGAAAATTGAGGAGCATGAAAAGGTCTGAAAAATACGAGGAGCATGAAAAGGTCTGAAAAATACGAGGAGCATGAAAAGGTGTGAAAAATACGAGGAGCATGAAAAGGTCTGAAAAATAAAAGGAGCATGAAAAGGTGTCAAAAATAGGAGGAGCATTTTAAGGTGTTGAAAAATAGGAAGAGCATGAATCTGTAATGAAAAATATGAGGAACATGAAACGGTGCTTGAAAAATTAGGAAGAGCATGAAAAGGTTGTCTAAAATATGAGGAGCTGAACCTTGTGAAAAAGTGAAGCAGCATGAAAAGGTGTCAAAAATATGAGTAGCATTGAAAAGTGTTGAAAAAAATGAGCGAAGCATGAAAAGGTCTGTGAAAAATATGAAGGAGCTTCAAAAGATTTTCAAAAATCATGAGAACCAGGAGCATGAAAAGTGCTTGAAAAAATAGAGACATGGAAAGTATGAAAAAATACCTCAAGAGCATTGAAAGGTCTGAAAAATATGAGGAGAAGGAAACTGTCTTGAAATATATGAGGGGCATGGAAAAATTGTCAAAATATGTGGAGCATGAAATTTGGTGTGAAAAAAGATGAAGAGCATGAAAAGGTGTGAAAATATGTACGAGCATGAACCGGTGGGAAATATACGAAAGAGCATGGAAAAGGTGTTGAAAACCCAGGAAGAGGCATGAAAAGTTCGTGAAAAAATACTAGAGCGTTGAAACGGCATGAAAAATTAACGAAGAGCAGGAAACGGTTTGTGAAAACATGAAGAGCATTGAAAGGGTTTTGAAAAATACGAAAGAGCAATTAGAAAAGTTCTGCCAAAATTGCGGAGTAACGCAGCGAAGGTCTGAAATATACGAGGAGCATGAAAAGGTGTGAAAAAAATACGAGGAGCATGAAAGATTGTGAAAATATACGAAGGAACCATTGAAAAGCATGCGAAAAGAAAATACGAGGCGCATGAAAGGGTCTGAAAAATACGAGGAGCATGAAAAGATCTGAAAAATACGAGGAGCATGAAAGGGTCTGAAAAATACGAGGAGCATGAAATGGTCTGAAATACACGAGGGGCATGAAAAGGTGTGAAAAATATGAAGAGCATGAAAGGGTATGAAATATATGAGGAGCATGAAATGGTGTGAAAAATAAGAGGAGCATGAAATGGTGTGAAAAAAAGAGGAGCATGAAAAGATCTGAAAATTAAGAGGAGCATTTAAAGGTCTGAAAAATACGAGGAGCATGAAAAGCTCTGAAAAAAACGAGGAGCATGAAAAGGTCTGAAATATACGAGGAGCATGAAAAGGTCTGAAAAATATGAAGAGCATGAAAAGGTGTCAAAAATATAAGGAGCATGAAAAGGTGGGAAAAATACGAAGAGCAGGAAAAGGATTTGTGAAAATTTATCAAAAGCATTGAAAAGGCTGAAAATATGTCAAAAGAGCATTGATAAGGGTGTTAAAAAATATGAGGGAGCATTAAACGGTGTCGAAAATATGATGAAGCATAGTAGAAGGTTGTGAAAATGATGAGAGCATGAAACTGTATGAAAATAAGAGGAGGATTGAAACGGTGTGAAAAATATGAGCGCATTGTAAAGGGTGTGAAAAATATCAAGAGCATGAAAAGGTCTGAGGAATATGAAAAGAATGAAAAGGTATGAAAAAGTCAAAGAGCATGAGAAGATGTGAAAAATACGAAGAGCATGAAAAGTTGTGAAAAATACCAGAAGAATGAAAAGGTTTGAAAAATACTAGGAGCATGAGAAGGTGTGAAAAGTACGAGGAGCGTTAAAAAATCTGAAAAATACGAGAGCATGAAAAGGTGTGAAAAACACGAAGAGCATGAAAAGCTGTGAAAAATATAAAAAGCATGAAAAGGTCTGAAAAAATATGAAGAGCATGAAAAGGTGTGAAAAATATGAAGAACATGAAAAAATGTGAAAAATAAGAAGAGCATAAAGGGTGTGAAAGACGTGCAGAGCATGTAAAAGTGTGGAAAATAAGAAGAGCAAAAAAAGGTGAGACAAATACGAAGAGCATGAAAAGGTCTGAAAAATACGAGGAGCATGAAAACGTCTTAAAAATACCAGGCACATGAAAAGGTCTGAAAAATATGTAGAGCATGAACAGCTGTCAAAAATATGAGGAGAAGGAAAAGGTGTGCAAAATATGAAAAGCATGAAAAGGTGGGAAAAATATGAGGAGCATGTAAAGGTGTGAAAAATATGAGGAGCATGAAAAGGTCTGAAAAACATGAAGAGCATGAAAAGGTGTCAAAAATATGAGGAGCATGAAAAGTTGTGAATAATATGAAGACCATGAAATGGTGTGAAAAATATCAAGAGCATGAAACGTTCTGAAAAATATGAGGAGCAGGAAACTGTCTGAAAAATATGAGGGGCATGAAAAACTGTCAAAAATATGTGGAGCATGAAATGGTGTGAAAAAAGGGAAGAGCATGAAAAGGTGTGAAAAATATGACGAGCATGAAATGGTGGGAAATATACGAAGAGCATGAAAAGTGTGAAAAACACGAAGAGCATGAAAAGGTGTGAAAAATATCAAGAGCCTGAAACGCCCTGAAAAATTCGAAGAGCAGGAAAGGGGTGAAAAACACGAAGAGCATGAAAAGGATTGAGAAATACGAAGAGCATGAAAAGGTCTGCCAAATACGAGAAGCATGAAAAGGTCTGAAATATACGAGGAGCATGAAAAGGTGTGAAAAATATGAGGATCATGAAAAAGTGTGAAAAACACGAGGAGCATGAAAAGGTGTGAAAAATACGAGGAGCGTGAAATGGTCTGAAAACTCGAGGAGCATGAAAAGGTGTGAAAATTCCGAGCAGCATGAAAAGGTCTGAAAAATACGAGGAGCAAATAAGGGTGAAAAATACGAAGAGCATGAAACGTGTGATAAATAAATGGAGCATGAAAACGTCTGAAAAATATGAGGAGCATGAAAAGGTGTGAAAAATACGAGGAGCATGACAAGGTCTGAAAAATATGAGGAGCATGAAATGGTCTGAAAAGTACTAGGAGCATTAAAAGGTCTGAAAAATTCGAGCAGCATGAAAAGGACTGCAATATATGAAGAGCATGAAAAGGTTTCAAAAATATGAGGAGCATGTAGAGGTGTGAAAAATATGAGGAGAATGAAACTGTATGAAAAATCTGAGGAGCATAAAATAGTGTGAAATATAGGAGGAGCATGAAAAGGTGTGTAAAATACGAGGAGCATGAAAATGTGTGAAAAATATGAAGAGCATGAAAGGGTATGAAAAATATGAGGAGCATGAAATGGTGTGAAAAAATGAGGAGCATGAAAAAATCTGAAAAATAAGAGGAACATTTAAAGCTCTGAAAAATACGAGGAGCATGAAAAGGTGTGAAATATACGAGGAGCATGAAAAGGTCTGAAAAATATGAAGAGCATGAAAAGGTGTCAAAAATATGAGGAGCATTTTAAGGTGTGAAAAATAGGAAGAGCATGAAACTGTATGAAAAATATGAGGAACATGAAACGGTGTGAAAAATAGGAAGAGCATGAAAAGGTGTCTAAAATATGAGGAGCATGAAACCTTGTGAAAAATGTGAAGAGCATGAAAAGGTGTCAAAAATATGAGGAGCATGAAAAGGTCTGAAAAAAATGAAGAACATTAAAAGGTGTCAAAAATATGAGGAGCATGAAAAGGTGTGAAAAAAATGAGGAGCATGAAAAGGTGTGAAAAATATGAAGAGCTTGAAAAGATTTCAAAAATATGAGGAGCATGAAAAGTTGTGAAAAATATGAAGACCATGGAAAGGTATGAAAAATATCAAGAGCATGAAACGGTCTGAAAAATATGAGGAGAAGGAAACGGTCTGAAATATATGAGGGGCATGAAAAATTGTCAAAAATATGTGGAGCATGAAATGGTGTGAAAAAAGTGAAGAGCATGAAAAGGTGTGAAAAATATGACGAGCATGAACCGGTGGGAAATATACGAAGAGCATGAAAAGGTGTGAAAAACAGGAAGAGCATGAAAAGTTGTGAAAAATATCTAGAGCGTGAAACGGCCTGAAAAATTCGAAGAGCAGGAAACGGTGTGAAAAACATGAAGAGCATGAAAGGGTTTGAAAAATACGAAGAGCATGAAAAGTTCTGCAAAATGCGAGAAGCAGGAAAAGGTCTGAAATATACGAGGAGCATGAAAAGGTGTGAAATATACGAGGAGCATGAAAAGGTCTGAAAAATATGAAGAGCATGAAAAGGTGTCAAAAATATAAGGAGCATAAAAAGGTGTGAAAAATACGAAGAGCAGGAAAAGGTGTGAAAATTATCAAAAGCATGAAAAGGTCTGAAAATATGAAGAGCATGATAAGGTGTAAAAAATATGAGGAGCAGTAAAAGGTGTCGAAAAAATGAGAAGCATGTAAAGGTGTGAAAAATATGAGAAGCATGAAACTGTATGAAAAATTAGAGGAGGATGAAACGGTGTGAAAAATATGAAGCGCATGTAAAGGTGTGAAAAATATCAAGAGCATGAAAAGTTCTGAGGAATATCAAGAGCATGAAAAGATATGAAAAATACAAAGAGCATGAAAAGATGTGAAAAATACGAAGAGCATGAAAAGTTGTGAAAAATACCAGGAGCATGAAAAGGTGTGAAAAATACTAGGAGCATGAAAAGGTGTGAAAAGTACGAGGAGCATTAAAATGTCTGAAAAAAACGAGAGCATGAAAAGGTGTGAAAAACACGAAGAGCATGAAAAGCTGTGAAAAATATAAGAAGCATGTAAAGGTCTGAAAAATATGAAGAGCATGAAAAGGTGTGAAAAATATGAAGAGCATGAAAAAATGTGAAAAATAAGAAGAGCATGAAAAGGTGTGAAAAAAATGAAGAGCATGTAAAAGTGTGGAAAATAAGAAGAGCATAAAAAGGTGAGACAAATACGAAGAGCATGAAAAGGTCTGAAAAATACGAGGAGCATGAAAACGTCTTAAAAATACCAGGCACATGAAAAGGTCTGAAAAATATGTAGAGCATGAACAGCTGTCAAAAATATGAGGAGAATGAAAAGGTGTGCAAAATATGAAAAGCATGAAAAGGTGGGAAAAATATGAGGAGCATGTAAAGGTGTGAAAAATATGAGGAGCATGAAAAGGTCTGAAAAACATGAAGAGCATGAAAAGGTGTCAAAAATATGAGGAGCATGAAAAGTTGTGAATAATATGAAGACCATGAAATGGGGTGAAAAATATCAAGAGCATGAAACGTTCTGAAAAATATGAGGAGCAGGAAACTGTCTGAAAAATATGAGGGGCATGAAAAACTGTCAAAAATATGTGGAGCATGAAATGGTGTGAAAAAGGGAAGAGCATGAAAAGGTGTGAAAAATATGACGAGCATGAAATGGTGGGAAATATACGAAGAGCATGAAAAGTGTGAAAAACACGAAGAGCATGAAAAGGTGTGAAAAATATCAAGAGCCTGAAACGCCCTGAAAAATTCGAAGAGCAGGAAAGGGGTGAAAAACACGAAGAGCATGAAAAGGATTGAGAAATACGAAGAGCATGAAAAGGTCTGCCAAATACGAGAAGCATGAAAAGGTCTGAAATATACGAGGAGCATGAAAAGGTGTGAAAAATATGAGGATCATGAAAAAGTGTGAAAAACACGAGGAGCATGAAAAGGTGTGAAAAATATGAGGAGCATGAAATGGTCTGAAAACTCGAGGAGCATGAAAAGGTGTGAAAATTCCGAGCAGCATGAAAAGGTCTGAAAAATACGAGGAGCAAATAAGGGTGAAAAATACGAAGAGCATGAAACGTGTGATAAATAAATGGAGCATGAAAACGTCTGAAAAATACGAGGAGCATGAAAAGGTCTGAAAAATACAAGGAGCATGACAAGGTCTGAAAAATATGAGGAGCATGAAATGGTCTGAAAAGTACTAGGAACATTAAAAGGTCTGAAAAATTCGAGCAGCATGAAAAGGACTGCAATATATGAAGAGCATGAAAAGGTTTCAAAAATATGAGGAGCATGTAGAGGTGTGAAAAATATGAGGAGAATGAAACGGTATGAAAAATCTGAGGAGCATGAAATAGTGTGAAATATAGGAGGAGCATGAAATAGTGTGAAATATAGGAGGAGCATGAAAAGGTGTGTAAAATACGAGGAGCATGAAAATGTGTGAAAAATATGAAGAGCATGAAAGGGTATGAAAAATATGAGGAGCATGAAATGGTGTGAAAAAATGAGGAGCATGAAAAAATCTGAAAATTAAGAGGAACATTTAAAGCTCTGAAAAATACGAGGAGCATGAAAAGGTGTGAAATATATGAGGAGCATGAAAAGGTCTGAAAAATATGAAGAGCATGAAAAGGTGTCAAAAATATGAGGAGCATTTTAAGGTGTGAAAAATAGGAAGAGCATGAATCTGTATGAAAAATATGAGGAACATGAAACGGTGTGAAAAATAGGAAGAGCATGAAAAGGTGTCTAAAATATGAGGAGCATGAAACCTTGTGAAAAATGTGAAGAGCATGAAAAGGTGTCAAAAATATGAGGAGCATGAAAAGGTCTGAAAAACATGAAGAACATTGAAACGGTGGGAAATATATGAAGAGCATGAAAAGATGTGCAAAACACGAAGAGCATGAAAAAGTGTGAAAAACACGAAGAGAATGAAAAGGTTTGAAAAATATCAAGAGCCTGAAATGGCCTGAAAAATTCGAAGAGCAGGAAAAGGTGTGAAATACACGAAGAGCATGAAAAGGATTGAGAAATACGAAGAGCATGAAAAGGTCTGCAAAATACGAGAAGCATGAAAAGGTCTGAAATATACGAGGAGCATGAAAAGGTGTGAAAAATATGAGGAGCATGAAAAGGTGTGAAAAATACGAGGAGCATGAAATGGTCTGAAAAAACAAGGAGCATGAAAAGGTGTGAAATATACGAGGAGCATGAAAAGGTCTGAAAAATATGAAGAGCATGAAAAGGTGTCAAAAATATAAGGAGCATGAAAAGGTGTGAAAAATACGAAGAGCAGGAAAAGGTGTGAAAAATACGAAAGAGCAGGAAAAGGTGTGAAAATTATCAAAAGCAGGAAAAGGTCTTAAAAATATGAAGAGCATGATAAGGTGTCAAATATATGAGGAGCATTAAAAGGTGTCGAAAATATGAGAAGCATGTAAAGGTGTGAAAATATGAGTAGCATGAAACTGTATGAAAAATTAGAGGAGGATGAAACGGTGTGAAAAATATGAAGAGCATGAAAAGGTGTGAAAAATATGAGGAGCATGAAACACTTGAAAAACACGAGATCATGAAATGGAGTGAACAACACGAAGAGCACGGAAAGCTGTGAAAAATATCAAGAGCATGAAAAGGTCTGAAAAATATGAAAAGCATGAAAACGTGTCAAAAATATGAAGAGCATGAAAAGTGTGAAAAAAACGAAGAGCCTGAAAAGGTGTGAAAAACACGAAGAGCATGAAAAGGTGAAAAATACTAAGAGCTTGAAAAGGTGTGACAAATACAAAGAGCATGTAAAGTTGTGAAAAATACGAGGAGCATGAAGACGTCTGAAAAATACGACAAGCATGAAAAGGTCTGAAAAATATGTAGAGCATGAAAAAGTGTTAAAAATATGGGGAGCATGAAAAGGTGTCAAAAATATGAAGAGCATGAAACGGTGTCAAAAGTATGAGTAGCATGTGCAGGTTGAAAAATAAGAGGAGGATGAATTTGTATAAAAAGTATAAGGAGCATGAAACGGTGTGAAAAATATGAAGAGCATGAAAAGGTGTGAAAAATATGAGGAGCATGAAAAGGTGTAAAAAATACTAGGAGCATGAAAAGGTGTGAAAAATACTAGGAGCAAGAAAAGGTGTGAAAAGTACGAGGAGCATTAAAATGTCTGAAAATTATGAATAGCATGAAAAACTGTGAAAAGTACGAGGAGCATGAAAAGGTCTGAAAAATACGAGGAGCATTAAAAGGTGTGAAAAATATGAAGAGCATGAAAAAATGTGAAAAATAAGAACAGCATGATAGGGTGTGAAAAACATGCAGAGCATGTAAAAGTGTGGAAAATAAGAAGAGCATGAAAAGGTGTGACAAATACGAAGAGCATGGAAAGTTGTGAAAAATACGAGCAGCATGAAAAGTTGTGAAAAATACGAGGAGCATGAAAAGGTGTGAAAAATATGAATAGCATGAAATAGTGTGAAAAGTACGAGGAGCATGAAAAGGTCTGAAAAATATGTAGAGCATGAAAAGATCTGAAAATTAAGAGGAGCACGTAAAGGTCTGAAATATACGAGGAGCATGAAAAGCTCTGAAAAAAACGAGGAGCATGAAAAGGTCTGAAATATACGAGGAGCAAGAAAAGGTCTGAAAAATATGAAGAGCATGAAAAGGTGTCAAAAATATAAGGAGCATGAAAAGGTGTGAAAAACACGAAGAGCAGGAAAAGGTGTGAAAAACACGAAGAGCATGAAAAGCTTTCAAAAATATCAAAAGCATGAAAAGGTCTGAAAAATATGAAGAGCATAATAAGGTGTCAAGGATATGAGGAGCATTAAAAGCTGTTGAAAATGTGAGAAGCATGTAAAGGTGTGAAAAATATGAGGCGCATGAAACTGTATGAAAAATTAGAGGAGGATGAAACGGTGTGAAAAATATGAAGAGCATGAAAAGGTGTGAAAAATATGAGGAGCATGAAACAGTCTGAAAAACACGAGATCATGAAACGGAGTGAAAAACACGAAGAGCATGGAAAGCTGTGAAAAATATCAAGAGCATGAAAAGGTCTGAAAAATATGAAGAGCATGAAAGCATGTCAAAAATATGAAGAGCATGAAAAGGTGTGAAAAATACGAAGAGCATGAAAAGGTGTGAAAAACACGAAGAGCATGAAAAGGTGTGAAAAATACGAAGAGCTTGAAAAGGTGTGACAAATTACAAAGAGCATGTAAAGTTGTGAAAAATACGAGGAGCATGAAAAGGTCTGAAAAATACGAGGAGCATGAAGACGTCTGAAAAATACGACAAGCATGAAAAGGTCTGAAAAATATGTAGAGCATGAAAAAGTGTCAAAAATATGGGGAGCATGAAAAGGTGTCAAAAATATGAAGAGCATGAAACGGTGTCAAAAGTATGAGTAGCATGTGAAGGTTGAAAAATAAGAGGAGCATGAATTTGTATAAAAAATATGAGGACCAAATCTATAGATTCAAAGCAATCCCTATCAAGCTACTGACGGTATTTTTCACAGAACTAGACCAAAGAATTTCACAATTGTATGGAAATACCAAAAACCTCGAATAGCCAAAATAATCTTGAGAAAGAAGAATGGAACTGGAGGAATCAACCTGCCTGACTTCAGACTCTACTACAAAGCCACAGTCATCAAGACAGTATGGTACTGGCACAAAGACAGAAATATAGATCAATGGAACAGAATAGAAAGCCCAGAGATAAATCCACGAACCTATGGACACCTTATCTTTGACAAAGGAGGCAAGGATATACAATGGAAAAAAGACAACCTCTTTAACAAGTGGTGCTGGGAAAACTGGTCAACCACTTGTAAAAGAATGAAACTAGAACACTTTCTAACACCATACACAAAAATAAACTCAAAATGGATTAAAGATCTAAATGTAAGACCAGAAACTATAAAACTCCTAGAGGAGAACATAGGCAAAACACTCTCCGACATAAATCACAGCAAGATCCTCTATGACCCACCTCCCAGAATATTGGAAATAAAAGCAAAACTAAACAAATGGGACCTAATGAAACTTAAAAGCTTTTGCACTACAAAGGAAACTATAAGTAAGGTGAAAAGACAGCCCTCAGATTGGGAGAAAATAATAGCAAATGAAGAAACAGACAAAGGATTAATCTCAAAAATATACAAGCAACTCCTGCAGCTCAATTCCAGAAAAATAAATGACCCAATCAAAAAATGGGCCAAAGAACTAAACAGACATTTCTCCAAAGAAGACATACAGATGGCTAACAAACACATGAAAAGATGCTCAACATCACTCATTATTAGAGAAATGCAAATCAAAACCACAATGAGGTACCATTACACGCCAGTCAGGATGGCTGCTATCCAAAAGTCTACAAGCAATAAATGCTGGAGAGGGTGTGGAGAAAAGGGAACCCTCTTACACTGTTGGTGGGAATGCAAACTAGTACAGCCACTATGGAGAACAGTGTGGAGATTTCTTAAAAAACTGGAAATAGAACTGCCATATGACCCAGCAATCCCACTTCTGGGCATACACACTGAGGAAACCAGATCTGAAAGAGACACGTGCACCCCAATGTTCATCGCAGCACTGTTTATAATAGCCAGGACATGGAAGCAACCTAGATGCCCATCAGCAGATGAATGGATAAGGAAGCTGTGGTACATATACACCATGGAATATTACTCAGCCATTAAAAAGAATTCATTTGAATCAGTTCTAATGAGATGGATGAAACTGGAGCCCATTATACAGAGTGAAGTAAGCCAGAAAGATAAAGACATTACAGTATACTAACACATATATATGGAATTTAGAAAGATGGTAACGATAACCCTATATGCAAAACAGAAAAAGAGACACAGAAATACAGAACAGACTTTTGAACTTTGTGGGAGAATGTGAGGGTGGGATATTTCAAAAGAACAGCATGTATACTATCTATGGTGAAACAGATCACCAGCCCAGGTGGGATGCATGAGACAAGTGCTCCGGCCTGGTGCACTGGGAAGACCCAGAGAAATCGGGTGGAGAGGGAGGTGGGAGGGGGGATCGGGATTGGGAATACATGTAAATCCATGGCTGATTCATATCAATGTATGACAAAACCCACTGGAAAAAAAAATAAATTAAAAAAAAAAAGAAAAGAAAAAAAAATATGAGGAGCATGAAACGGTGTGAAAAATATGAAGAGCATGAAAAGGTGTGAAAAATATGAGGAGCATGAAAAGGTGTAAAAAATATGAGGAGCATGAAATGTGTGAAAAACACGAAGGGCATGCAAAGGTGTGAAAAATATCAAGAGCATGAAAAGGTCTGAAAAATATGAAGAGCATGAAAGATGTGAAAAACAGGAAGGGCATGAAAAGGTGTGAAAAATATCAAGAGAATGATGAGGTCTGAGGAATATGAAGAGCATGAAAATGTATGAAAAATTCAAAGAGCATGAAAAGATGTGAAAAATACGAAGAGCATGAAAAGTTGTGAAAAATACCAGGAGCATGAAAAGGTGTGAAAAATACTAGGAGCATGAAAAGGTGTGAAAAGTACGAGGAGCATTAAAATGCCTGAAAATTATGAATAGCATGAAACAGTGTGAAAAGTACGAGGAGCATGAAAAGGTCTGAAAAATACGAGGAGCATGAAAAGGTGTGAAAAATATGAAGAGCATGAAAAAATGTGAAAAATAAAAAGAGCATGATAGGGTGTGAAAAACATGCAGAGCATGTAAAAGTGTGGAAAATAAGAAGAGCATGAAAAGGTATGAAAAATTCAAAGAGCATGAAAAGATGTGAAAAATACCAGGAGCATGAAAAGGTGTGAAAAATACTAGGAGCATGAAAAGGTGTGAAAAGTACAAGGAGCATTAAAATGTCTGAAAAATACGAGAGCATGAAAAGGTGTGAAAAACACGAAGATCATGAAAAGCTGTGAAAAATATAAAAAGCATGAAAAGGTCTGAAAAATATGCAGAGCATGAAAAGGTGTGAAAAATATGAAGAGCATAAAAAAATGTGAAAAATAAGAAGAGTATGAAAAGGTGTGAAAAACATGCAGAGCATGTAAAAGTGTGGAAAATAAGAAGAGCATGAAAAGGTGTGACAAATACGAAGAGCATGAAAAGTTGTGAAAAATACCAGGAGCATGAACAGTTGTGAAAAATACGAGGACATGAAAAGGTGTGAAAAATATGAATAGCATGAAAAAGTGTGAAAAGTACGAGGAGCATGAAAAGGTCTGAAAAATACGAGGCACAGGAAAAGGTCTGAAAAATATGTAGAGCATGAACAGGTGTCAAAACTATGAGGAGAATGAAAAGGTGTGAAAAATATGAAGAGCATGAAAAGGTGTCAAAAATATGAGGAGCATGTAAAGGTGTGAAAAATATGAGGAACATGAATCTGTATGAAAAATATGAGGAGCATGAAACGGTGTGAAACATATGAAGAGCATGAAAAGGTGTGAAAATTATGAGGAGGATGAAAACGTCTTAAAAATACGAGGAGCATGAAAAGGTCTGAAAAATATGTGGAGCATGAAAAGGTGTCAGAAATATGAGGAGAATGAAAAGGTGTGTAAAATATGAAGAGCATGAAAAGGTGTCAAAAATATGAGGAACATGTAAAGGTGTGAAAAATATGAGGGGCATGAATCTGTATGAAAAATATGAGGAGGATGAAAAGGTGTGAAAAACATGAATATAATGAAAAGGTGAGAAAAATATGAGGAGTTTGAAAAGGTCTGAAAAATACGAGAGCATGAAAAGGTGTGAAAAACACGAAGAGCATGAAAATGTGTGAAAAATAAGAACAGCCAGAAAAGGTGTGAAAAACACGAAGAGCATGAAAAGGTCCAAAAAATACGAAGAGCTTGAAAAGGTGTGACAAATACAAACATCATGAAAAGTTGTGAAAAATACGAGGAGCATGAAAAGGAGTGAAAAACATGAGGAGCATGAAAAGGTCTGAAAAATACGAGGAACATTAAAGGGTCTGAAAAAAACAAGGAGCATGAAAAGATGTGAAGAATACGAGGAGCATGAAAAGATCTGAAAAATACGAGGAGCATGAAAGGGTCTGAAAAATACGAGGAGCATGAAATGGTCTGAAACACACGAGGGGCATGAAAAGGTCTGAAAAATATGAAGAGCATGATAAGGTGTCAAAAATATGAGGAGCATGAAAAGGAGTGAAAAATATGAAGAGCATGAAAAGGTGTCAAAAATATGAGGAGCATTTAAAGGTGTGAAAAATAGGAAGAGCATGAATCTGTATGAAAAATATGAGGAGCATGAAACGGTGTGAAAAATAGGAAGAGCATGAAAAGGTGTCAAAAATATGAGGAACGTGAAACGGTGTGAAAAATGTGAGGAGCATGAAACGGTGTGAAAAATGTGAGGAGCATGAAAAGGTGTCAAAATTATGAGGAGCATGAAAAGGAGTGAAAAATATGAAGAGCATGAAAAGGTGTCAAAAATATGAGGAGCATTTAAAGGTGTGAAAAATAGGAAGAGCATGAATCTGTATGAAAAATATGAGGAGCATGAAACGGTGTGAAAAATAGGAAGAGCATGAAAAGGTGTCAAAAATATGAGGAGCGTGAAACGGTGTGAAAAATGTGAGGAGCATGAAAAGGTGTCAAAAATATGAGGAGCATGAAAAGTTCTGAAAAACTTGAAGAACATTAAAAGGTGTCAAAAATATGTGGAGCATGAAAAGGTGTGAAAAATATGCGGAGCATGAAAAGGTGTGAAAAATATGAAGAGCTTCAAAAGATTTCAAAAATATGAGTAGCATGAAAAGGTGTGAAAAACATGAATATAATGAAAAGGTGAGAAAAATATCAAGAGCATGAAACGGTCTGAAAAATATGAGGAACAGGAAACTGTCTGAAAAATATAGGGGCATGAAAAACTGTCAAAAATATGTGGAGCATGAAATGGTGTGAAAAAAGTGAAGAGCATGAAAAGGTGTGAAAAATATGACGAGAATGAAATGGTGGGAAATATACGAAGAGCATGAAAAGGTGTGAAAAACACGAAGAGCATGAAAAGGTGTGAAAAATATCAAGAGCATGAAACGGCCTGAAAAATTCGAAGAGGAGGAAAAGGTGTGAAAAACCCGAAGAGCATGAAAAGGTTTGAAAAATACGAAGAGCATGAAAAGGTCTGCAAAATACGAGAAGCATGAAAAGATCTGAAATATACGAGGAGCATGAAAAGGTGTGAAAAATATGAGGAGCATGAAAAGGTGTGAAAAATACGAGGAGCATGAAATGGTCTGAAAAAATAAGGAGCATGAAAAGGTGTGAAATATACGAGGAGCATGAAAAGGTCTGAAAAATATGAAGAGCATGAAAAGGTGTCAAAAATATAAGGAGCATGAAAAGGTGTGAAAAATTCGAAGAGCAGGAAAAGGTGTGAAAAATAGGAAGAGAAGGAAAAGGTGTGAAAATTATCAAAAGCATGAAAAGGTCTGAAAAATATGAAGAGTATGATAAGGTGTCCAAAATATGAGGAGCATTAAAAGGTGTCGAAAATATGAGAAGCATGTAAAGGTGTGAAAAATATGAGGAGCATGAAACTGTATGAAAAATTAGAGGAGGATGAAACGGCGTGAAAAATATGAAGAGCATGAAAAGGTGTGAAAAATATGAGGAGCATGAAACAGTCTGAAAAACACGAGATCATGAAATGGAGTGAAAAACACGAAGAGCATGGAAAGCTGTGAAAAATATCAAGAGCATGAAAAGGTCTGAAAAATATGAAAAGCATGAAAACGTGTCAAAAATATGAAGAGCATGAAAAGTGTGAAAAAAACGAAGAGCCTGAAAAGGTGTGAAAAACACGAAGAGCATGAAAAGGTGTGAAAAATACGAAGAGCTTGAAAAGGTGTGACAAATACAAAGAGCATGTAAAGTTGTGAAAAATACGAGGAGCATGAAGACGTCTGAAAAATACGACAAGCATGAAAAGGTCTGAAAAATATGTAGAGCATGAAAAAGTGTCAAAAATATGGGGAGCATGAAAAGGTGTCAAAAATATGAAGAGCATGAAACGGTGTCAAAAGTATGAGTAGCATGTGCAGGTTGAAAAATAAGAGGAGGATGAATTTGTATAAAAAGTATAAGGAGCATGAAACGGTGTGAAAAATATGAAGAGCATGAAAAGGTGTGAAAAATATGAGGAGCATGAAAAGGTGTAAAAAATACTAGGAGCATGAAAAGGTGTGAAAAATACTAGGAGCAAGAAAAGGTGTGAAAAGTACGAGGAGCATTAAAATGTCTGAAAATTATGAATAGCATGAAAAACTGTGAAAAGTACGAGGAGCATGAAAAGGTCTGAAAAATACGAGGAGCATGAAAAGGTCTGAAAAATATGTAGAGCATGAAAAGGTGTCAAAAACATGAGGAGCATGAAAAGCTGTCAAAAATATGAGGAGCATGTAAAAGTGTGAAAAATATGAGGAGCATGTAAAAGTGTGAAAAATATGAGGAGCATGAAACGGTCTGAAAAATAGGAGCAGCATGAAACAGTGTGAAAAATAAGAGGAGCGTGAAATGGTGTGAAAAATGAGGAGCATGAAAAGATCTGAAAATTAAGAGGAGCATGTAAAGGTCTGAAATATACGAGGAGCATGAAAAGCTCTGAAAAAAACGAGGAGCATGAAAAGGTCTGAAATATACGAGGAGCAAGAAAAGGTCTGAAAAATATGAAGAGCATGAAAAGGTGTCAAAAATATAAGGAGCATGAAAAGGTGTGAAAAATACGAAGAGCAGGAAAAGGTGTGAAAAACACGAAGAGCATGAAAAGCTTTTAAAAATATCAAAAGCATGAAAAGGTCTGAAAAATATGAAGAGCATAATAAGGTGTCAAGGATATGAGGAGCATTAAAAGCTGTTGAAAATGTGAGAAGCATGTAAAGGTGTGAAAAATATGAGGAGCATGAAACTGTATGAAAAATTGGAGGAGGATGAAACGGCGTGAAAAATATGAAGAGCATGAAAAGGTGTGAAAAATATGAGGAGCATGAAACAGTCTGAAAAACACGAGATCATGAAACGGAGTGAAAAACACGAAGAGCATGGAAAGCTGTGAAAAAATATCAAGAGCATGAAAAGGTCTGAAAAATATGAAGAGCATGAAAGCATGTCAAAAATATGAAGAGCATGAAAAGGTGTGAAAAATGCGAAGAGCCTGAAAAGGTGTGAAAAACACGAAGAGCATGAAAAGGTGTGAAAAATACGAAGAGCTTGAAAAGGTGTGACAAATACAAAGAGCATGTAAAGTTGTGAAAAATACGAGGAGCATGAAAAGGTCTGAAAAATACAAGGAGCATGAAGATGTCTGAAAAATACGACAAGCATGAAAAGGTCTGAAAAATATGTAGAGCATAAAAAAGTGTCAAAAATATGGGGAGCATGAAAAGGTGTCAAAAATATGAAGAGCATGAAACGGTGTCAAAAGTATGAGTAGCATGTGAAGGTTGAAAAATAAGAGGAGCATGAATTTGTATAAAAAATATGAGGACCAAATCTATAGATTCAAAGCAATCCCTATCAAGCTACCGACGGTATTTTTCACAGAACTAGACCAAAGAATTTCACAATTTGTATGGAAATACCAAAAACCTCGAATAGCCAAAATAATCTTGAGAAAGAAGAATGGAACTGGAGGAATCAACCTGCCTGACTTCAGACTCTACTACAAAGCCACAGTCATCAAGACAGTATGGTACTGGCACAAAGACAGAAATATAGATCAATGGAACAGAATAGAAAGCCCAGAGATAAATCCATGAACCTATGGACACCTTATCTTTGACAAAGGAGGCAAGGATATACAGTGGAAAAAAGACAACCTCTTTAACAAGTGGTGCTGGGAAAACTGGTCAACCACTTGCAAAAGAATGAAACTAGAACACTTTCTAACACCATACACAAAAATAAACTCAAAATGGATTAAAGATCTAAATGTAAGACCAGAAACTATAAAACTCCTAGAGGAGAACATAGGCAAAACCAGAAACTATAAAACTCCTAGAGGAGAACATAGGCAAAACACTCTCCAACATAAATCACAGCAAGATCCTCTATGACCCACCTCCCAGAATATTGAAAATAAAAGCAAAAATAAACAAATGGGACCTAATGAAACTTAAAAGCTTTTGCACTACAAAGGAAACTATAAGTAAGGTGAAAAGACAGCCCTCAGATTGGGAGAAAATTATAGCAAATGAAGAAAAAGACAAAGGATTAATCTCAAAAATATACAAGCAACTCCTGCAGCTCAATTCCAGAAAAATAAATGACCCAATCAAAAAATGGGCCAAAGCACTAAACAGACATTTCTCCAAAGAAGACATACAGATGGCTAACAAACACATGAAAAGATGCTCAACATCACTCATTATCAGAGAAATGCAAATCAAAACCACAATGAGGTACCATTACACGCCAGTCAGGATGGCTGCTATCCAAAAGTCTACAAGCAATAAATGCTGGAGAGGGTGTGGAGAAAAGGGAACCCTCTTACACTGTTGGTGGGAATGCAAACTAGTACAGCCGCTATGGAGAACAGTGTGGAGATTTCTTAAAAAACTGGAAATAGAACTGCCATATGACCCAGCAATCCCACTTCTGGGCATACACACTGAGGAAACCAGATCTGAAAGAGACACGTGCACCCCAATGTTCATCGCAGCACTGTTTATAATATGCCAGCAGACGAATGGATAAGGAAGCTGTGGTACATATACACCATGGAATATTACTCAGCCATTTAAAAGAATTCATTTGAATCAGTTCTAATGAGATGGATGAAACTGGAGCCCATTATACAGAGTGAAGTAAGCCAGAAAGATAAAGAACATTACAGCATACTAACACATATATATGGAATTTAGAAAGATGGTAACGATAACCCTATATGCAAAACAGGAAAAGAGACACAGAAATACAGAACAGACTTTTGAACTCTGTGGGAGAAAGTGAGGGTGGGATATTTCAAAAGAACAGCATGTATATTATCTATGGTGAAACAGATCACCAGCCCAGGTGGGATGCATGAGACAAGTGCTCGGGCCTGGTGCACTGGGAAGACCCAGAGGAGTCGGGTGAAGAGGGAGGTGGGAGGGGGGATCGGGATGGGGAATAAGTGTAAATCCATGGCTGATTCATATCAATGTATGACAAAACCCACTGGAAAAAAAAATAAATTAAAAAAAAAAAGAAAAGAAAAAAAAATATGAGGAGCATGAAACGGTGTGAAAAATATGAAGAGCATGAAAAGGTGTGAAAAATATGAGGAGCATGAAAAGGTGTAAAAAATATGAGGAGCATGAAATGTGTGAAAAACACGAAGGGCATGCAAAGGTGTGAAAAATATCAAGAGCATGAAAAGGTCTGAAAAATATGAAGAGCATGAAAGATGTGAAAAACACGAAGGGCATGAAAAGGTGTGAAAAATATCAAGAGCATGGAAAGGTCTGAGGAATATGAAGAGCATGAAAAGGTGTGAAAAATTCAAAGAGCATGAAAAGTAGTGAAAAATACGAAGAGCATGAAAAGTTGTGAAAAATACCAGGAGCAAGAAAAGTTGTGAAGAATACTAGGAGCATGAAAAGGTGTGAAAAGTACGAGGAGCATTAAAATGTCTGAAAAATACGAGACCATGAAAAGGTGTGAAAAACCCAAAGAGCATGAAAAGCTGTGAAAAATATAAAAAGCATGAAAAGGTCTGAAAAATATGAAGAGCATGAAAAGGTGTGAAAAATATGAAGAGCATGAAAAAATGTGAAAAATAAGAAGAGCATGAAAGGGTGTGAAAAACATGCAGAGCATGAAAAAGTGTGGAAAGTAAGAAGAGCATGAAAAGGTGTGACAAATACGAAGAGCATGAAAAGTTGTGAAAAATACGAGGAGCATGAAAAGTTGGGAAAAATACGAGGAGCATGAAAAGGTGTGAAAAATATGAATAGCATGAAAAGGTCTGAAAATACAAAGAGCATGAAAACGTCTTCAAAATACGAGGCACATGAAAAGGTCTGAAAAATATGTAGAGCATGAACAGGTGTCAAAAATATGAGGAGAATGAAAAGGAGTGAAAAACATGAAGAGCATGAAAAGGTGTCAAAAACATGAGGAGCATGTAAAGGTGTGAAAAATATGAGGAGCATGAATCTGTATGAAAAATATGAGGAGCATGAAACGGTGTGAAACATATGAAGAGCATGCAAAGGTGTGAAAATTATGAGGAGTATGAAAACGTCTTAAAAATAGGAGGAGCATGAAAAGGTCTGAAAAATATGTGCAGCATGAAAAGGTGTCAAAAATATGAGAAGAATGAAAATGTGTGTAAAATATGAAGAGCATGAAAAGGTGTCAAAAAAATGAGGAACATGAAAAGGTGTGAAAAATATGAGGAGCATGAAACGGTGTGAAAAATAGGAAGAGCATGAAAAGGTGTCAAAAATATGAGGAGCGTGAAACGGTGTGAAAAATGTGAGGAGCATGAAAAGGTGTCAAAAATATGAGGAGCATGAAAAGTTCTGAAAAACTTGAAGAACATTAAAAGGTGTCAAAAATATGTGGAGCATGAAAAGGTGTGATAAATATGAGGAGCATGAAAAGGGGTGAAAAATATGAAGAGCTTCAAAAGATTTCAAAAATATGAGGTGCATGAAAAGTTGTGAAAAATATGAAGACCATGAAAAGGTGTGAAAAATATCAAGAGCATGAAACGGTCTGAAAAATATGAGGAGCAGGAAACTGTCTGAAAAATATGAGGGGCATGAAAAACTGTCAAAAATATGTGGAGCATGAAATGGTGTGAAAAAAGTGAAGAGCATGAAAAGGTGTGAAAAATATGATGAGCATGAAACGGTGGGAAATATACGAAGAGCATGAAAAGGTGTGAAAAATATCAAGAGCATGAAACGGCCTGAAAAATTCGAAGAGCAGGAAAAGGTGTGAGAAACCCGAAGAGCATGAAAAGGTTTGAAAAATACGAAGAACATGAAAAGGTCTGCAAAATACGAGAAGCATGAAAAGGTCTGAAATATACGAGGAGCAAGAAAAGGTGTGAAAAATATGAGGAGCATGAAAAGGTGTGAAAAATACAAGGAGCATGAAAAGGTGTGAAAAATACGAGGAGCATGAAATGGTCTGAAAAAACGAGGTGCATAAAAAGGTGTGAAAATTATCAAAACCATGAAAAGGTCTGAGAAATATGAAGAGCATGAAAAGGTGTCAATAATATAAGGAACATAAAGAGGTGTGAAAAATACAAAGAGCAGGAAAAGGTGTGAAATATATGAAGAGCAGGAAAAGGTGTGAAAATTATCAAAAGCATGAAAAGGTCTGAAAAATATGAAGAGCATGATAAGGTGTCAAAATATGAGGAGTATTAAAAGGTGTCGAAAATATGAGAAGCATGTAAAGGTGTGAAAAATATGAGGAGCATGAAACTGTATGAAAAATTAGAGGAGGATGAAACGGTGTGAAAAATATGAATATCCTGAAAAGGTGTGAAAAATATGAGGAGCATGAAACACTTGAAAAACACGAGATCATGAAATGGAGTGAACAACACGAAGAGCATGGAAAGCTGTGAAAAATATCAAGAGCATGAAAAGGTCTGAAAAATGTGAAAAGCATGAAAACGTGTCAAAAATATGAAGAGCATGAAAAGGTGTGAAAAATACGAAGAGCCTGAAAAGGTGTGAAAAACACGAAGAGCATGAAAAGGTGTGAAAAATACGAAGAGCTTGAAAAGGTGTGACAAATACAAAGAGCATGTAAAGTTGTGAAAAATACGAGGAGCATGAAGACGTCTGAAAAATACGAC
Organism: Cervus canadensis; assembly: GCF_019320065.1. Classification (NCBI taxonomy): domain Eukaryota; kingdom Metazoa; phylum Chordata; class Mammalia; order Artiodactyla; family Cervidae; genus Cervus; species Cervus canadensis. The sequence continues at coordinate 65,456,811 of NC_057399.1, read as the reverse complement.
AAGCATGAAAAGGTCTGAAAAATATGTAGAGCATGAAAAAGTGTCAAAAATATGGGAAGCATGAAAAGGTGTCAAAAATATGAAGAGCATGAAACGGTGTCAGAAATATGAGTAGATGTGAAGGTTGAATAAGAGGAGCATGATTTGTATAAAATTATGAGGACCAAATCTATAGATTCCAAGAGCAATCCCTATCAAGCTAAGCCGACGGTATTTTTCACCAGAACTAGACCATAAGAATTTCACAATTTGTTAATGGAATACCAAAACTCGAATAGCCAAAATTCTTGAGAAATAAGAAATGGAACTGGAGGATCAACCTGCCCTGACTTCAGACTCTACTAAAAAGCCACAGTCATCAAAGCAGGTATGGTACTGCACAAAGACAGAAAATTATAGATCAATGGAACAGAATAGAAAGCCAGAGATAAATCCACGAACATATGGACACCTTATCTTTGACAAAGGCAGGCAGATAATACGTGGAAAAAGACAGACTCTTTAACAAGTGGTGCTGGAAAACTGGTCAACCACTTGTAGAATGAACCTAGAACACTTTCTAACACCATACACAAAAATTAACTCAACATGGATTAAGATCTAAATGTAGACCAGAAACTATAAACTCTAGAGGAGAACATAGCAGAACACTCTCCGACATAATCACCATGCAAGATCCTCTAATGACCACTCCGAATATTGGAAATAAAAGCAAAACTGAAACAATGGGACCTTATAACTTAAAGCTTTTTGCACTAACAAAGGAAACTATACGCAAGGTGAAAAAGGACAGCCCTCGATTGGGGAGAAAATAATAGCAAACAAAACAAGTGACAAAGAATTAATCTCAAAAAATATACAAGCAACTCCTTCAGCTCAATTCCAGAAAAATAAACGACCCAATCAAAAAATGGGCCAAAGAACTAAACAGACATTTCTCCAAAGAAGACATACAGATGGCTAACAAACACATGAAAAGATGCTCAACATCACTCATTATCAGAGAAATGCAGATCAAAACCACAATGAGGTACCATTACACGCAGTCAGGATGGCTGCTATCCAAAAGTCTACAAGCAATAAATGCTGGAGAGGGGGTGGAGAAAAGGGAACCCTCTTACACCTGTTGGTGGGAATGCAACTATGTACAGCCGCTTGGAAAACAGTGTGAGATTTGCTAAAAAACTGGAAATAGAACTGCCATATGACCAGCAATCCCACTTCTGGCATCACACTGAGGAAACGAGATCTGAAAGAGACAACTGCACCCAATGTTATCGCAGCACTGTTTAAAGAGCAGGCATGGAAGAACCTAGATGCCCATCAGCCAGATGATGGAGTAGGGAAGCTGTGGTACATATACACATGGAATATTACTCAGCTGTCAAAAAGAATTCATTTGAATCAGTCCTAATGAGATGGATGAAACTGGAGCCCATTATACAGAGTGAAGTAAGCCAGAAAGATAAAGGACATTACAGCATACTAACACATATATATGGAATTTAGAAAGATGGTAATGATAACCCTATATGCAAAACAGAAAAAGAGACACATAAATACAGAACAGACTTTTGAACTCTGTGGGAGAAGGTGAGGGTGGGATGTTTCAAAAGAACAGCATGTATACTATCTATGGTGAAACAGATCACCAGCCCAGGTGGGATGCATGAGACAAGTGCTCCGGCCTGGGGCACTGGGAAGACCCAGAGGAATCGGGTGGAGAGGGAGGTGGGAGGGGGGATCGGGATGGGGAATACATGTAAATCCATGGCTGATTCATATCAATGTATGACAAAACCCACTGGAAAAATAAATAAAGAAAGAAAGAAAGAAAGAAAAGAAAAAAAATATGAGGAGCATGAAACGGTGTGAAAAATATGAAGAGCATGAAAAGGTGTGAAAAATATGAGGAGCATGAAAAGGTGTAAAAAATATGAGGAGCATGAAATGTGTGAAAAACACGAAGGGCATGCAAAGGTGTGAAAAATATCAAGAGCATGAAAAGGTCTGAAAAATATGAAGAGCATGAAAAGGTGTGAAAATTATCAAGAGCATGAAAGATGTGAAAAACACGAAGGGCATGAAAAGGTGTGAAAAATATCAAGAGCATGAAAAGGTCTGAGGTATATGAAGATCATGAAAAGGTATGAAAAATTCAAAGAGCATGAAAAGATGTGAAAAATACGAAGAGCATGAAAAGTTGTGAAAAATACCAGGAGCATGAAAAGGTGTGAAAAATACTAGGAGCATGAAAAGGTGTGAAAAGTACGAGGAGCATTAAAATGCCTGAAAATTATGAATAGCATGAAACAGTGTGAAAAGTACGAGGAGCATGAAAAGGTCTGAAAAATACGAGGAGCATGAAAAGGTGTGAAAAATATGAAGAGCATGAAAAAATGTGAAAAATAAAAAGAGCATGATAGGGTGTGAAAAACATGCAGAGCATGTAAAAGTGTGGAAAATAAGAAGAGCATGAAAAGGTATGAAAAATTCAAAGAGCATGAAAAGATGTGAAAAATACCAGGAGCATGAAAAGGTGTGAAAAGTACGAGGAGCATTAAAATGTCTGAAAAATACGAGAGCATGAAAAGGTGTGAAAAACACGAAGATCATGAAAAGCTGTGAAAAATATAAAAAGCATGAAAAGGTCTGAAAAATATGCAGAGCATGAAAAGGTGTGAAAAATATGAAGAGCATAAAAAAATGTGAAAAATAAGAAGAGAATGAAAAGGTGTGAAAAACATGCAGAGCATGTAAAAGTGTGGAAAATAAGAAGAGCATGAAAAGGTGTGACAAATACGAAGAGCATGAAAAGTTGTGAAAAATACCAGGAGAATGAACAGTTGTGAAAAATACGAGGACATGAAAAGGTGTGAAAAATATGAATAGCATGAAAAAGTGTGAAAAGTACGAGGAGCATGAAAAGGTCTGAAAAATACGAGGCACAGGAAAAGGTCTGAAAAATATGTAGAGCATGAACAGGTGTCAAAACTATGAGGAGAATGAAAAGGTGTGAAAAATATGAAGAGCATGAAAAGGTGTCAAAAATATGAGGAGCATGTAAAGGTGTGAAAAATATGAGGAACATGAATCTGTATGAAAAATATGAGGAGCATGAAACGGTGTGAAACATATGAAGAGCATGAAAAGGTGTGAAAATTATGAGGAGGATGAAAACGTCTTAAAAATACGAGGAGCATGAAAAGGTCTGAAAAATATGTGGAGCATGAAAAGCTGTCAGAAATATGAGGAGAATGAAAAGGTGTGTAAAATATGAAGAGCAAGAAAAGGTGTCAAAAATATGAGGAACATGTAAAGGTATGAAAAATATGAGAAGCATGTATCTGGATGAAAAATATGAAGAGTATGTAACGGTGTGAAAATACGAGGAGCATGAAAAGGTGTGGAAAATATGAGGAGCATGAAAAGGTGTGAAAAATATGAGGAGGATGAAACGGTCTGAAAATATTGAGGAGCATGAAAAGTTCTGAAATATAGGAGGACCATAAAATGGTCTGAAAAATATGAGGAGCATGAAAAGGTGTTAAAAATATTAGGAGCATGAAACGGTGTGAAAAATATGAAGAGCATGATAAGGTGTGAAAAATATGAGCAGCATTAAAACGTGTGAAAAATAGGAAGAGCATGAAACACTGTGAAAAACACGAAGAGCATGATAAGTTTGGAAAAATATCAATAGTATGAAAAGGTCTGAAAAATATGAAAACATGAAAAAGTGTGAATAATATGAATAGGATGAAAAGGTGTGGAAAATACGAGGAGCATGAAAAGATCTGAAAAATACGAGGAGCATGAAACGGTCTGAAAAAAATGAGGAGCATGAAAAGTTGTGAAAAATACGAAGAGCATGAGAAGGTGTGAAAAATACGAGAATCATGAAAAGGTGTGAAAAATACGAAGAGCATGAAAAGGTCTGAAAAACACCAGGAGCATGAAATGGTCTGAAAAGTACGAGGAGCATTAAAAGGTCTAAAAAATAGGAACAGCATGAAAAGGACTTCAATATATGAAGAGCATGAAAAGGTGTCAAAAAAATCAGGAGCGTGTAGAGGTGTGAAATATATGAGGAGAATGAAACTGTATGAAAAATCTGTGGAGCATGAAATGATCTGAAATATACGTGAGCATGAAAAGGTGTGTAAAATATGAGGAGCATGAAAATGTGTGAAAAATATGAAGAGCATGAACGGGTATGAAAAATATGAGGAGAATGAAACGGTGTGAAAAATATGAAGAGCATGAAAACGTTTGAAAAATATAAGCAGCATGAAAAGGTGTGAAAAATATGAGGAGCATGAAAAGGTTTGAAAAATGCGAGGAGCATGAAAAGACGTGAAAAATACGAGGAGCATGAAAAGGTGTGAAAAATACGAGGAGCATGAAAAGCTGTGAAAATTATGAAGAGCATGAAAAAGTGTGAAAATTATGAAGAGCATGAAAAGGTGTGAAAAATATGAAGAGAATTAAAAGGTCTGAAATATACGAGGAGCCTGAAAAGGTCAGAAAAATATTAGGAGCATGAAAAGTTGTCAAAAATATGAGGAGCATCTAAAGGTGTGAAAAATTAGAGGAGCATGAAACGGACTGAAAAATACGAGGAGCATGAAACGGTCAGAAAAATATGAGGAGCATGAATAGGTGTCAAAAATATGAGAAGTATGAAACGGTGTGAAAATATGAAGAGTATGAAACGGTCTGAAAAATATGAGGAGCATGAAAAGGTGTCAAAAATATAAGGAGCATGTAAAGGTATGAAAAATATGAGAAGCATGTATCTGGTGAAAAATATGAGGAGTATGAAATGGTGTGAAAATACGAGGAGCATAAAAAGGTGTGAAAAATATGAGGAGCATGAAAAGGTGTGAAAAATATGAGGAGCATGAGAAGGTGTTAAAAATATTAGGAGCATGAAACGGTGATAAAAATATGAAGAGCATGATAAGGTGTGAAAAATATGAGCAGCATTAAAACGTGTGAAAAATAGGAAGAGCATGAAACACTGTGAAAAACACGAAGAGCATGATAAGTTTGGAAAAATATCAATAGTATGAAAAGGTCTCAAAAATATGAAAACATGAAAAGGTGTGAATAATATGAATAGGATGAAAAGGTGTGGAAAATAAGAGGAGCATGAAAAGATCTGAAAAATACGAGGAGCATGAAACGGTCTGAAAAATATGAGGAGCATGAAACGGTCTGAAAAAAATGAGGAGCATGAAAGGTTGTGAAAAATATGAAGAGCATGAGAAGGTTTGAAAAATACGAGGATCATGAAAAGGTGTGAAAAATACGAAGAGCATGAAAAGGTCTGAAAAATACGAGGAGCATGAAAAGGTCTGAAAAATACCAGGAGCATTAAAAGGTCTGAAAAATATGTAGAGCATGAACAGGTGTCAAAACTATGAGGAGACTGAAAAGGTGTGAAAAATATGAAGAGCATGAATAGGTGTCAAAAATATGAGGAGCATGAAAAGGTGTGAAAAATATGAGGAGCATGAATCTGTATGAAAAATATGAGGAGCATGAAACGGTGTGAAACATATGAAGAGTATGAAAAGGTGTGAAAATTATGAGGAGGATGAAAACGTCTTAAAAATACGAGGAGCATGAAAAGGTCTGAAAAATATGTGGAGCATGAAAAGGTGTCAGAAATATGAGGAGAATGAAAAGGTGTGTAAAATATGAAGAGCATGAAAAGGTGTCAAAAATATGAGGACCATGTAAAGGTGTGAAAAATATGAGGAGCATGAATCTGTATGAAAAATATGAGGAGGATGAAACGGTGTGAAAAATATGAATATCATGAAAAGGTGTGAAAAATATGAGGAGTTTGAAAAGGTCTGAAAAATACGAGAGCATGAAAAGGTGTGAAAAACACGAAGAGCATGAAAATGTGTGAAAAATATGAACAGCCTGAAAAGGTGTGAAAAACATGAAGAGCATGAAAAGGTCTGAAAAAAACGAAGAGCTTGAAAAGGTGTGACAAATACAAACATCATGAAAAGTTGTGAAAAATACGAGGAGCATGAAAAGGTGTGAAAAATACGAGGAGCATGAAAAGGTGTGAAAAATACGAGGAGCATGAAAGGGTCTGAAAAATACGAGGAGCATGAAAGGGTCTGAAAAATACGAGAGTGAAACGGTCTGAAAAATATGAGGAGCATGATAAATTGTCAAAAATATGAGGAGCATGTAAAAGTATGAAAAATATGAGAAGCATGTATCTGGATGAAAAATATCAGGAGTATGAAACGGTGTGAAAATACGAGGAGTATGAAAATATGTGTAAAATATGAGGAGCATGAAAAGGTGTGAAAAATATGAGGAGCATGAAACGGTCTGAAAAAAATGAGGAGCATGAAAAGTCTTGAAATATAGGAGGACCATGAAAAGGTCTGAAAAATGTGAGGAGCATGAAAAGCTGTTAAAAATATTAGGAGCATGAAACGGTGTGAAAAATATGAAGAGCATGATAAGGTGTGAAAAATATGAGCAGCATTAAAACGTGTGAAAAATAGGAAGAGCATGAAACACTGTGAAAAACACGAAGAGCATGATAAGTTTGGAAAAATATCAATAGTATGAAAAGGTCTGAAAAATATGAAAACATGAAAAGGTGTGAATAATATGAATAGGATGAAAAGGTGTGGAAAATACGAGGATCATGAAAAGATCTGAAAAATACGAGGAGCATGAAACGGTCTGAAAAATATGAGGAGCATGAAACGGTCTGAAAAAAATGAGGAGTATGAAAAGTTGTGAAAAATACGAAGAGCATGAGAAGCTGTGAAAAATACGAGGATCATGAAAAGGTGTGAAAAATACGAAGAGCATGAAAAGGTCTGAAAAACACCAAGAGCATGAAATGGTCTGAAAAGTACGAGGTGCATTAAAAGGTCTAAAAAATAGGAGCAGCATGAAAAGGACTTCAATATATGAAGAGCATGAAAAGGTGTCAAAAATATCAGGAGCGTGTAGAGGTGTGAAATATACGAGGAGAAAGAAACTGTATGAAAAATCTGCGGAGCATGAAATGATCTGAAATATACGTGAGCATGAAAAGGTGTGTAAAATAGGAGGAGCATGAAAATGTGTGAAAAATATGAAGAGCATGAACGGGTATGAAAAATATGAGGAGAATGAAACGGTGTGAAAAATATGAAGAGCATGAAAAGGTTTGAAAAATATAAGGAGCATGAAAAGGTGTGAAAAATATGAGGAGCATGAAAAGGTTTGAAAAATGTGAGGAGCATGAAAAGACGTGAAAAATACGAGGAACATGAAAAGGTGTGAAAAATACGAAGAGCATGAAAAGCTGTGAAAATTATGAAGAGCATGAAAAAGTGTGAAAATTATGAAGAGCATGAAAAGGTGTGAAAAATACGAAGAGCATGAAAACGTGTGAAAAATATGAAGAGAATGAAAAGGTCTGAAAAATATGAGGAGCCTGAAAAGGTCAGAAAAATATTAGGAGCATGAAAAGTTGTCAAAAATATGAGGAGCATCAAAAGGTGTGAAAAATTAGAGGAGCATGAAACGGTCAGAAAAATATGAGGAGCATGAATAGGTGTCAAAAATATGAGGAGTATGAAATGGTGTGAAAATATGAAGAGCATGAAACGGTCTAAAAAATATGAGGAGCATGAAAAGGTGTCAAAAATAAAAGGAGCATGTAAAGGTATGAAAAATATGAGAAGCATGTATCTGGATGAAAAATATGAGGAGTATGAAATGGTGTGAAAATACAAGGAGCATAAAAAGGTGTGAAAAATATGAGGAGCATGAAAAGGTGTGAAAAATATGAGGAGCATGAAACGGTCTGAAAAAAATGAGGAGCATGAAAAGTTCTGAAATATAGGAGGAGCATGAAAATGTCTGAAAAATACGAGGAGCATGAAAAGGTCTGAAAAATATGAGGACCTAGAAAAGGTCTGAAATATATGAAGAGCCTGGAAAGGTGTGAAAAATATGAAGACCATGAAAAGTTGTGAAAAATACGAGGAACATGAAAAGGTGTGAAAAATACGAGGAGCATGAAGAGGTGTGAAAAATACGAGGAGCATGAAAAGGTGTGAAAAATACGAGGAACATGAAATGGTATGAAAAATATGAGGAGCATGAAAAGGCCTGATAAATACGAGGAGCATGAAAAGGCGTGAAAAATACGAGGAGCATGAAAAGGTGTGAAAAATATGAAGAGCACGAAAAGGTGTGACAATAAGAGGAGCACAAAAAGGTGTGAAAAAGACGAGGAGCATGAAAACGTGTGAAAAATATGAAGAGCATCCAAAGGTCTGAGAAACATGAAGAGCACGAAAAGGTGTGAATAATATGAAGAGCACGAAAAGGTGTGAAAAATATGAGGATCATGAAAAGTTGTGAAAAATATGAGGAGGACGAAAAGGAGTGAAAAATACGAGGAGCATGAAAATGTGTGAAAAATACGAGGAGCACAAAACGGTGTGAAAAATACGAGGAGCATGAAAAGGTCTGAAAAATATGAGGAGCATGAAAAGTTGTCAAAAATATGAGGAGCATCAAAAGTTGTGAAAAATTAGAGGAGCATGAAACGGACTGAAAAATACGAGGAGCATGAAACGGTCAGAAAAATATGAGGAGCATGAATAGGTGTCAAAAATATGAGGAGTATGAAACGGTGTGAAAATATGAAGAGCATGAAATGGTCTGAAAAATATGAGGAGCATGAAAAGGTGTGATTATTATGAATAGCATGAAAAGGTGTGGAAAATACCAGGAGCATGAAAAGATCTGAAAAATACGAGGAGCATGAAACGGTCTGAAAAATATGAGGAGCACGAAACTGTCTGAAAAATATGAGGAGCATGAAACGGTCTGAAAAAAAATGAGGAGCATGAAAAGTTGTGAAAAATACGAAGAGCATGAGAAGTTGTGAAAAATACAAGGATCATGAAAAGGTCTGAGAAATAAGAGGAGCATAAAAAGGTCTGAAAATTACACGGAGCATGAAAAGGTGCAATAAACACGAGAAGCATGAAAAGGTCTGAAAAATACGAGGAGCAAGAAAAGGTCTGAAAAATATGAGGAGCTAGAAAAGGTCTGAAAAATATGAAGAGCCTGAAAAGGTGTGAAAAATATGAAGACCATGAAAAGGTGTGAAAAATACGAGGAACATGAAAAGGTGTGAAAAATACGAGGAGCATGAACAGGTGTGAAAAATACGAGGAGCATGAAAAGGTGTGAAAAAATACGAGGAGCATGAAATGGTATGAAAAATATGAGAAGAATGAAAAGGCCTGATAAATAGGAGGAGCATGAAAAGACGTGAAAAATACGAGGAACATGAAAAGGTGTGAAAAATACGAAGAGCTTGAAAAGCTGTGAAAATTATGAAGAGCATGAAAAAGTGTGAAAAATACGAAGAGCATGAAAAGGTGTGAAAAATATGAAGAGAATGAAAAGGTCTGAAAAATACGAGGAGATTGAAAAGGTCAGAAAAATATTAGGAGCATGAATAGGTGTCAAAAATATGAGGAGTATGAAATGGTGTGAAAATATGAAGAGCATGAAAAGGTCTGAAAAATATGAGGAGCATGAAAAGGTGTCAAAAATATGAGGAGCATGAAAAGGTGTCAAAAAATGGAGGAGCATGTAAAGGTATGAAAAATATGAGAAGCATGTATCTGGATGAAAAATATGAGGAGTATGAAACGGTGTGAAAATACGAGGAGCATAAAAAGGTGTGAAAAATATGAGGAGCATGAAAAGGTGTGAAAAATATGAGGAGCATGAAACGGTCTGAAAAAAATGAGGAGCATGAAAAGTTCTGAAATATAGGAGGACCATGAAAAGGTCTGAAAAATACGAGGAGCATGAAAAGTTCTGAAAAATATGAGGAGCTAGAAAAGGAGTGAAAAATACGAGGAGCATGAAAATGTGTGAAAAATACGAGGAGCACAAAACGGTGTGAAAAATACGAGGAGCATGAAAAGGTCTGAAAAATACGAGGAGCATGAAAAGGTGTGAAAAATACGAGGAGCATGAAAAGATCTGAAAAATACGAGGAGCATGAAAAGCTGTGAAAATTAGGAAGAGCATGAATAGAAATGAAAAATATGAGGAGCTAGAAAAGGTGTGAAAAATATGAAGAACATGAAAAATTTGAAAAATTTGAGGAGATAGAAAAGGTGTGAAAATATGAAGAGCATGAAACGGGGTGAAAAATACGAAGAGCATGAAAAGCTGTGAAAATTAGAAGAGCATGAAAAGGTGTGAAAAATAAGAAGAGAATGAAAAGGTCGGAAAAATACGAGGAGCCTGAAAAGGTCAGAAAAATATTAGGAGCATGAAAAGTTTTCAAAAATATGAGGAGCATCAAAAGATGTGAAAAATTAGAGGAGCATGAAACGGACTGAAAAATACGAGGAGCATGAAACGCTCAGAAAAATATGAGGAGCATGAATAGGTGTCAAAAATATGAGGAGCATGAAAAGGTGTGATTAATATGAATAGCATGAAAAGGTGTGGAAAATACCAGGAGCATGAAAAGATCTGAAAAATACGAGGAGTCAAGTTTCACGAGGAGTCAGGCATCGTCTCCTTTGGAGGCACTGATCTCCGCGTACCTCTGCAGTTTTCAAAGGATGTGAGGCCTTCGGTCGCGATGAGGTGGGCAACTAGGTCTTTCTCTGTGGTCTCCACAGGGGATTCAGACATCCTTTCGTCTTGGGAGATGCAAGACGAGCCTGCATTCAAGTCACTGCAGGGATATCCGGCCTTATTTCGAGTCAGGGCATCGCGGTGTCCATTCCACTTGAGCCGCAAACTCAGGGTCCCTCTCACATACCTAGAGCTGAGAGAAGCCTCCTCTTGAGGTGCTTGTGGTAAGGTGGTATTCCTCTGGAGTCGAAGCCAGGGACTAACCTCTCATCTCGAGTTGATTCTTGTCCACGGAGCTCTTTTCGTGTTGCTCCAGTGACCATCTCAGGATCCCCTCTAGCCTTGAAACAGTGTTCTTGGGTTTCTCTGGCTGCATCAAGGAAATTCAACGGCTCCTTTCATTGTGATGTTGCAATAGCAATTGCTCTGCACTCAGTGCACGGAAATGAACCTCATCTCGCGGCGAGGGGGAAGTCTCATGGTTTTTTCCTGAGTTGCCGCGGGAACCTGGGTTAATATTACTCGAGTTACGACGCGGAGTGGCCCTTCCACAAGCACCTGTTTGTTCAGCGACGTCAGGACTCCTGCCTAGTTGCGAAGGGACAACTCGGGATTCTCCTCGAGGCTTGGCAGGGCAATTGGGACGCCTCTCCAGCTGAGGCGGGAGACCAAGGGTCCCTTTCCACGTGCCACAGGAATCCTGGGACTCCTATCAAGTTTCACGAGGAGTCAGGCATCGTCTCCTTTGGAGGCACTGATCTCCGCGTACCTCTGGAGTTTTCAACGATGTGAGGCCTCCGGTCGCGATGAGGTGGGGAACTAGGTCTTTCTCTGTGGTCTCCACAGGGGATTCAGACATCCTTTCATCTTGGGAGATGCAAGACGAGCCTGCATTCAAGTCACTGCAGGGATATCCGGCCTTATTTCGAGTCAGGGCATCGCGGTGTCCATTCCACTTGAGGCCGCAAACTCAGGGTCCCTCTCACATACCTAGAGCTGAGAGAAGCCTCCTCTTGAGGTGCTTGTGGTAAGGTGGTATTCCTCTGGAGTCGAAGCCAGGGACTAACCTCTCATCTCGAGTTGATTTTTGGTCCACGGAGCTCTTTCGTGTTGCTACAGTGACCTCAGGATCCCTCTAGCCTTGAAACAGTGTTCTGGGGTTTCTCTGGAGTGCCATCAAGGAAATCAAGGCTCCTTTCATGTGTGATGTGCAAGACGGAATTGCTCTGCACGCAGTACAGGGGAAATCGGGCCTCATCTCGCATCGAGGGGCAAGTCTCATGGTTTTTCTCGAGTTGCGGCGGGAACCTGGGGTATATTCTCGAGTTACCGACTGGTGATGGCCCTTCACACACGTGTTTGTTCAGCGATGTCAGGACTCCTGCCTAGTTGCAGAGGGAAACTCGGATTCTCTCGAGGCTTGCAGGGCAATCTGGGCGCCTCTCCAGCTGAGGCGGGAGACCAAGGGTCCCTTTCCAGTGCCACAGAAATCTGGGACTCCTTATCAAGTTTCACCGAGGAGTCAGGCATCGTCTCCTTTGGAGGCACTGATCTCCGCGTACCGTCTGAGTTTTAAAGGATGTGAGCTCCGGTCGCGATGAGGTGGGGAACTATGTCTTTCTCTGTGGTCTGCACAGGGGATTCAGACATCCTTTCGTCTTGGGAGATGCAAGACGAGCCTGCATTCAAGTCACTGCAGGGATATCTGGCCTTATATCGAGTCAGGGCATGGCGGTGTCCATTCCACTTGAGGCCACAAACTCAGGGTACCTCTCACATACATAGAGCTGAGAGAAGCCTCCTTTGAGGTGCTTGTGGTAAGGTGGTATTCCTCTGGCGTCGAAGCCAGGGACTAACCTCTCATCTCGAGTTGATTCTTGGTCCATGGAGCTCTTTCGTGATGCTCCATTGACCTCAGGATTTCTCTAGCCTTAAAACAGTGTTCTTGGGGTTTCTCTGGAGTGCAGTCAAGGAAATCAAGGCTCGTTTCATGTGTGATGTGTAAAACGAAATTGGTCTGCACGAAGTGTAGGGGAATCGGGCCTCATCTCGCGGCGAGCGGGAACTCTCATGGTTTTTCTCGAGTTGCGGCGGAACCTGGGGTATATTCTCGAGTTACGACGGAGATGGCCGTTCCATACACGTGTTTGTTCAGCGACGTCAGGACTCCTGCCTAGTTGCGAGGGACAACTCGGGATTCTCCTGGAGGCTTGGCAGGGCAATTGGGATGCCTCTCCAGCTGAGGCGCGAGACCAAGGGTCCCTTTCCACGTGCCACAGGAATCCTGGGACTCCTATCAAGTTTCACGAGGAGTCAGGCATCGTCTCCTTTGGAGGCACTGATCTCCGCGTACCTCTGGAGTTTTCAAAGGATGTGAAGCCTCCGGTCGCGATGAGGTGGGGAACTAGGTCTTTCTCTGTGGTCTCCACAGGGGATTCAGACATCCTTTCATCTTGGGAGATGCAAGACGAGCCTGCATTCAAGTCACTGCAGGGATATTCGGCCTTATTTCGCGTCAGGGTATCGCGGTGTGCATTCCACTTGAGGCCGCAAACACAGGGTCCCTCGCACATACCTAGAGCTGAGAGAAGCCTCCTCTTGAGCTACTTGTGGTAAGGTGGTATTCCTCTGGAGTCGAAGCCAGGGACTAACCTCGCATCTCGAGTTGATTCCTGGTCCACAGAGCACTTTCGTGTTGCTGCAGTGACCTCAGGATCCCTCTAGCCTTGAAACAGTGTTCTTGGGGTTTCTCTGTAGTGCCATCAAGGAAATCAAGGCTCCTTTCATGTGTGATGTGCAACTCGGAATTGCTCTGCACGCAGTGCAGGGGAATCAGGCCTCATCTCGCGGAGAGGGGGAAGTCTCATGGTTTTTCTCGAGTTGCGGCGGGAACCTGGGGTATATTCTCGAGTTACGACGGGAATGGCCCTTCCACACACGTGTTTGTTCAGCGATGTCAGGAATCCTGCCTAGTTGCGAGGGACTACTCGGGATTCTCCTCGAGGCTTGCCAGGGCAATTGGGACGCCTCTCCAGCTGAGGTGGGAGACCAAGTGTCCCTTTCCACGTGCCACAGGAATCCTGGGATTCCTATCAAGTTCACGAGGAGTCAGGCATCGTCTCCTTTGGAGGCACTGATCTCTGCGTACCTCTGGAGTTTTCAAAGGATGTGAGGCCTCCGGTCGCCATGAGGTGGGGAACTAGGTCTTTCTCTGTGGTCTCCACAGGGGATTCAGACAACCTTTCGTCTTGGGAGATGCAAGACGAGCCTGCATTCAAGTCACTGCAGGGATATCCGGCGTTATTTCGAGTCAGTGCATCGCGGTGTCCATTCCACTTGAGCCGCAAACGCAGGGACCCTCTCACATACCTAGAGCTGAGAGAAGCCTCCTCTTGAGGTGCATGTGGTAAGTTGGTATTCCTCTGGAGTCGAAGCCAGGGACTAACCTCTCATCTCGAGTTGATTCCTGGTCCACGGAGCTCTTCCTTCTTGCTACAGTGACCTCAGGATTCCTCTATCCTTGAAACAGTGTTCTTGGGGATTCTCTGGAGTGCCATCAAGGAAATCAAGGCTCCTTTCATGTGTGATGTGCAACACGGAATTGCTCTGCACGCAGTGCAGGGGAATCGGGCCTCATCTCGCGGCGAGGGGGAAGTCTCATGGTTTTTCTCGAGTTGCGGCGGGAACCTGGGGTATATTCTCGAGTTACGACGGGGATGTCCCATCCACACACGTGTTTGTTCAGCGATGTCAGGACTCCTGCCTTGTTGCGAGGGACTACCCGGGATTCTCCTCGAGGCTTGGCAGGGCAATTGGGACGCCTCTTCAGCTGAGGCGGGAGACCAAGCATCCCTTTCCACGTGCCACAGGAATCCTGGGACTCCTATCAAGTTTCACGAGGCGTCAGGCATCGTCTCCTTTGGAGGCACTGATCTCCGCATACCTCTGGAGTTTTCAAAGGATGTGAGGCCTCCGGTCGCGATGAGGTGGGCAACTAGTCTTTCTCTGTGCCATTGTATATCCTTGCCTCCTTTGTCAAAGATAAGTTGCCCATAGGTTCATGGATTTATCTCTGGGCTTTCTATTCTGTTCCATTGATATATGTATTTCTGTCTTTGTGCCAGTACCATACTGTCTTGATGACTGTGGCTTTGTAGTAGAGTCTGAAGTCAGGCAGGTTGATTCCTCCAGTTCCATTCTTCTTTCTCAAGATTATTTTGGCTATTCGAGGTTTTTGGTATTTCCATACAAATTGTGAAATTCTTTGGTAAAAAAAAAAAAAAAATACCGTCAGTAGCTTGATAGGGATTGCTTTGAATCTATAGATTTGGTCCTCATATTTTTTATACAAATTCATGCTCCTCTTATTTTTCAACCTTCACATGCTACTCATACTTTTGACACCGTTTCATGCTCTTCATATTTTTGACACATTTTCATACTCCCCATATTTTTGACACTTTTTCATGCTCTACATATTTTTCAGACCTTTTCATGCTTGTCATATTTTTCAGACATCTTCATGCTCCTCGTATTTTTCAGACCTTTTCATGCTCCTCGTATTTTTCACAACTTTACATGCTCTTTGTATTTGTCACACCTTTTCAAGCTCTTCGTATTTTTCACACCTTTTCATGTTCTTCGTGTTTTTCACACCTTTTCAGGCTCTTCCTATTTTTCACACCTTTTCATGCTCTTCATATTTTTGACACGTTTTCATGCTTTTCATATTTTTCAGACCTTTTCATGCTCTTGATATTTTTCACAGCTTTCCGTGCTCTTCGTGTTATTCACTCCATTTCATGATCTCGTGTTTTTCAAGTGTTTCATGCTCCTCATATTTTTCACACCTTTTCATGCTCTTCATATTTTTCACACCGTTTCATCCTCCTCTAATTTTTCATACAGTTTCATGCTCCTCATATTTTTCACACCTTTTCATGCTTCTCATATTTTCGACCCCTTTTAATGCTCCTCATATTTTGGACACCTTAACATGCTCTTCATATTTTTCAGACCTTTTCATGCTTTTGAAAATTTTCACACCTTTTCCTTCTCTTCGTATTTTTCACACCTTTTCATGCTCCTTATATTTTTGACACCTTTTCATGCCCTTCATATTTTTCAGACCTTTTCATGCTCCTCGTATATTTCACACCTTTTCATGCTCCTCTTAATTTTCAGATCTTTTCATGCTCCTCATTTTTTCACACCATTCCATGCTACTCTTATTTTTCACACCATTTCATGCACCTCATATTTTTCATACACTTTCATGCTCTTCATATTTTTCCCACATTTTCATGCTCCTCGTATTTTACACACCTTTCATGCTCCTCGTATATTTCACACCATTTCATGCTCCTCAGATTTTTCATACAGTTTCATTCTCCTCATATTTTTCACACCTCTACATGCTCCTCATATTTTTGACACCTTTTCATGCTCTTCATATATTGCAGTCCTTTTCATGCTGCTCGTATTTTTCAGACCTTTTCAAGCTCCTCGTACTTTTCAGACCATTTCATGCTCCCCATATTTTTCAGACCTTGTCATGCTCCTCGTATTTTTCAGACCTTTTCATGCTCCTCGTATTTTTCAGACGTTTTCATGCTCCCTTTATTTATCACACGTTTCATGCTCTTCGTATTTTTCACCCTTTTTTGCTCCTCGTATTTTTCAGACCTTTTCATGCTGCTCGGAAATTTCACACCTTTTCATGCTCCTCGTATTTTTCACACCTTTTCATTTTCCTCGTATTTTTCACACCTTTTCATGCTCCTCGTTTTTTCAGACCATTTCATGTTCCTCGTATTTTTCACACCTTTTCATGCTCCTCATATTTTTCACACCTTTTCATGCTCCTCGTATATTTCAGACCTTTTCATGCTTCTCGTATTTTGCAGACCTTTTCATGCTCTTCGTATTTTTCAAACCTCTTCACATGAAAAGGTGTGAAAAGTACGAGGAGCATTAAAATGTCTGAAAAATACGAGAGCATGAAAAGGTGTGAAAAACACGGAGAGCATGAAAAGCTGTGAAAAATATAAAAAGCATGAAAAGGTCTGAAAAATATGAAGAGCATGAAAAGGTGTGAAAAGTATGAAGAGCCAGAAAATGTGTGAAAAATAGGTGGAGCAGGAAAAGCTGTGAAAAATACGCGGAGCATGAAAAGGTGTGAAAAATATGAGGAACATGAAAAGGCGTGAAAAATACGAGGAGTATGAAAAGCTGTGAAAAATAAGAGGAACATGAAAAGGTCTGAAAAATATGAGGAGCACGAAAAGGTGTGAAAAATACGAGGAGAATGAAAAGGTTTGACAAACACGAGGAGCATGAAAAGGTGTGAAAAATATGAGGGACATTAAAAGGTATGAAAAAAAAAAGGAGCATGAAAAGGCGTGAAAAATATGAGGAGCATGAAAAGGTGTGAAAAATATGAAGAGCTTCGAAAGATTTCAAAAATATGAGGTGCGTGAAAAGTTGTGAAAAATATGAAGACCATGAAAAGGTGTGAAAAATATCAACAGCATGAAACTGTCTGAAAAATATGAGGGGCATGAAAAACTGTCAAAAATATGTGGAGCATGAAATGGTGTGAAAAAAGTGAAGAGCATGAAAAGGTGTGGAAAATATGACGAGCATGAAACGGTGGGAAATATACGAAGAGCATGAAAAGGTGTGAAAAAGACGAGGGGCATGAAAAGGTGTGAAAAATATGAGGAGCATGAAACGGCCTGAAAAATTCGAAGAGCAAGAAAAGGTGTGAAAAAGCCAAAGAGCATGAAAAGGTCTGAAAAATACGAGGAGCAAAAAAGGGTGAAAAATACGAAGAGCATGAAACGTGTGATAAATAAATGGAGCATGAAAAGGTCTGAAAAATACGAGGAGCATGAAAAGGTCTGAAAAATACGAGGAGCATGACAAGCTCTGAAAAATATGAGGAGCGTGAAATGGTCGGAAAAGTACGAGGAGCATTAAAAGGCCTGAAAAATACGAGCAGCATGAAAAGGATTGCAATATATGAAGAGCATGAAAAGGTGTCAAAAATATGAGGAGCATGTAGAGGTTTGAAAAATATGAGGAGAATGAAACTGTATGAAAAATCTGAGGAGCATAAAATGGTGTGAAATATACGAGGAGCATGAAAAGGTGTGTAAAATACGAGGAGCATGAAAATATGTGAAAAATATGAAGAGCATGAAAGGGTATGAAAAATATAAGGAGCATAAAACGGTGTGAAAAATAAGAGGAGCATGAAATGGTGTGAAAAAATGAGGAGCATGAAAAGATCTGAAAATTAAGAAAGAGAGCATTCTCCCGCTCCCTGAAAATCACGAGGGACGCATGACAGCTCTGAAATACGAAGGAGCATGAAAAGCTCTGAAGACCGAGAGCATGAAAGCTCTGAAAAATACGAGGAGCATGAAAAGGTGGTGAATATACGAGGAGCATTGAAAAGGTCTGAAAAATATTGAAAGACAGTGAAAAGGTTGTCAAAAATATAAGGAGCATGAAAAAGGTTGTGAAAAAATACGAAAGAGCAGGAAAAGGTCGTGAAAAATACAAGAGAGGAAAAGGTGTGAAAATATCAAAAGCATGAAAAGGTCTGAAAAGATACGAGGAGCATGAAAAGGTCTGAAAAACATGAGGAGCTAGAAAACGTCTGAAAAATATGAAGAGCCTGAAAAGGTGTGAAAAATATGAAGAGCATGAAAAGGTGTGAAAAATACAAGGAACATGAAACGGTGTGAAAAAATATGAGGACCATGAAGAGGTGTGAACAATACGAGGAGCATGAAACCCTCTGAAAAACACGAGATCATGAAATGGAGTGAACAACACGAAGAGCATGGAAAGCTGTGAAAAATATCAAGAGCATGAAAAGGTCTGAAAAATATGAAAAGCATGAAAATGTGTCAAAAATATGAAGAGCATGAAAAGGTGTGAAAAATACGAAGAGCCTGAAAAGGTGTGAAAAACAAGAAGAGCATGAAAAGGTGTGAAAAATGCGAAGAGCTTGAAAAGGTGTGACAAATACGAAAAGCATGTAAAGTTCTGAAAAATACGAGGAGCATGAAAAGGTCTGAAAAATACGAGGAGCATGAAGACGTCTGAAAAATACGACGAGCATCAAAAGGTCTGAAAAATATGTAGAGCATGAAAACGTGTCAAAAATATGGGGAGCATGAAAAGGTGTCAAAAAAAATGAAGAGCATGAAACGGAGTCAAAAATATGAGTAGCATGTAAAGGTTGAAAAAAAGAGGAGCATGAAGTTGTATAAAAAATATGAGGAGCATGAAACGGTGTGAAAAATATGAAGAGCATGAAAAGGTGTGAAAAATATGAGGAGCATGAAAAGTTGTGAAAAATACCAGGAGCGTGAAAAGGTGTGAGAAATACAAACAGCATGAAAAGTTGTGAAAAGTACGAGGAGCATTAAAATGTCTGAAAATACGAGCATTTAAAGATATCCGTGTGAAAAACACGAAGACATCAAAAAAGCTGTGAAAAAATATAAAAAGCATGAAAAGGTAATATATTATGAAGAGCATTGAAAAGTGTGAAAAATTGATGAAGAGCCAATAAATTAATGTCGTTGAAAAAAGGTGGAGCAGGGAAAAGCTGTGTAAAATATACCGCTGGAGCATGAAAAGTGTGAAAAATATGAGGAACATGAAAAGCGTGAAATACTGAGGTGAGTTATGAAAAGCTGTGTAAAAATAAGAGAACATGAAAAGGTTCTGAAAAATATGAGGAGCACGAAAAGGTGTTGAAAAATACGAGGAGAATAAAAGTTTGACAAATCACGAGGAGCATGAAAAGGTGTGAAAATCATGAGGAATTAAAAAGTGTAATGAAAAAAAAAAAGGAAGCATGAAAGCGAGGTGAAAAATACGAGCGAGACTGAAATATTTGAAAAAATCACGAGCAGAGAAAAAAGGAAAATAAGAAAGAACTGAAAAGGTGTTGGAAAAGGAGGAGCATTTTAAAAGGCCTGAAAAATACGAAGAGTATGAAATGGTGTGAAATATACGAGGCGCAAGAAAAGGTGTGAAAAATACGAGGAGCATGAAAAGGCATCAAAAATACGAGGAGCATGAAAAGGACTGAAAAACACGAAGAGCCCGAAAAAGCGTGAAAAATAAGAGGTGCACGAAAAGTTGTGAAAAATACGAGGAGCATGAAAAGGTGTGAAAAATACGAGCAGCATGAAAAGGTGTGAAAAATACGAGCAGCATGAAAAGGTCTGAAAAATACGAGGAGCATGAAAATGTCTGAAAAATATAAGGAACTAGAAAAGGTCTGAAAAATATGAAGAGCCTGAAAATATGTAAAAAATATGAAGAGCATGGAAAGGTGTGAAAAATATGAGGAACATGAAAAGGTCTGCAAAATACGAGGCGCATGGAAAGGTCTGAAAAATATGAAGAGCCTGAAAAGGTCTGAAAAATATGAAGAGCACAAAAAGGTGTGAAAAATATGAAGAGCAAGAAAAGGTCTGAAAATTACGAGGAGCATGAAAAGGTCTGACAAATACGAGGAGCATAAAAAGGCGTGAAAAATATGAGGAGCATGAAAAGGAGTGAAAAATGTGCGGAGCATGAAAAGGTCTGAAAAATAGGAGGAGCATAGAAAGGTCTGAAAAATACGAGGAGCATGAAAAGGTGTGAAAAATACGAGGAGCATGAAAAGGTCTGAAAAAGTCGAGGAGCATGAAAAGGTCTGAGAATTACGAGGAGCATGAAAAGGTGTGCAAAATAGGAGGAGCATGAAAAGTTGTGAAAAAAACGAGGATCATGAAATGGTGTGAAAAATACGAGGAGCATGAAAAGGACTGAAAAATACGAGGAGCTTGAAAAGGTGTGAAAAATATGAGGAGCATGAAACTGTATGAAAAATTAGAGGAGGATGAAATGGTGTGAAAAATATGAAGAGCATGAAAAGGTGTGAAAAATATGAGGAGCATGAAACACTCTGAAAAACACGAGATCATGAAATGGAGTGAACAACACGAAGAGCATGGAAAGCTGTGAAAAATATCAAGAGCATGAAAAGGTCTGAAAAATGTGAAAAGCATGAAAATGTGTCAAAAATATGAAGAGCATGAAAAGGTGTGAAAAATACGAAGAGCCTGAAAAGGTGTGAAAAACACGAACAGCATGAAAAGGTGTGAAAAATGCGAAGAGCTTGAAAAGGTGTGACAAATACGAAAAGCATGTAAAGTTCTGAAAAATACGAGGAGCATGAAAAGGTCTGAAAAATACGAGGAGCATGAAGACGTCTGAAAAATACGACGAGCATCAAAAGGTCTGAAAAATATGTAGAGCATGAAAACGTGTCAAAAATATGGGGAGCATAAAAAGGTGTCAAAAATATGAAGAGCATGAAACGGTGTCAAAAATATGAGTAGCATGTAAAGGTTGAAAAAAAGAGGAGCATGAATTTGTATAAAAAAATGAAATATGAGGAGCATGAAAAGGTGTGAAAAATATGAGGAGCATGAAAAGTTGTGAAAAATACCAGGAGCGTGAAAAGGTGTGAGAAATACAAACAGCATGAAAAGTTAGTGAAAAGTACGAGGAGCATTAAAATGTCTGAAAAATACGAGAGCATGAAAAGGTGTGAAAAACACGAAGAGCATGAAAAGCTGTGAAAAATATAAAAAGCATGAAAAGGTCTGAAAAATATGAAGAGCATGAAAAGGTGTGAAAAGTATGAAGAGCCAGAAAATGTGTGAAAAATAGGTGGAGCAGGAAAAGCTGTGAAAAATACGCGGAGCATGAAAAGGTGTGAAAAATATGAGGAACATGAAAAGGCGTGAAAAATACGAGGAGTATGAAAAGGTGTGAAAAATATGAGGGACATTAAAAGGTATGAAAAAAAAAAGGAGCATGAAAAGGCGTGAAAAATATGAGGAGCATGAAAAGGTGTGAAAAATACGAGGAGCATGAAAAGGTCTGAAAAATATGAGAATCATGAAAAGTTTTGAAAAATATGAAGGGCATGAAAAGGTGTGAAAAATACGAGGAGCATGTAAAGGTGTGAAAAATACGAGGAGCATGAAGACGTGTGAAAAATACAAGGAGCATGAAAAGGTGTGAAAAATACGAATAGAAAAAAGGCGTGAAAAATACGAGGAGCATGAAAAGGTCTCAAAAATATGAAGAGCCTGAAAAGGTGTGAAAAATATGAAGAGCATGAAAAGGTGTGAAAAACGTGAAGAGCACGAAAAGGTCTGAAATTTAAAAGGAGAATGAAAAGGTGTGAAAAATATGAGGAGCATGAAAAGGGTAGAAAAATACGAGGAGCATGAAAAGGTGTGAAAAATACGAGGAGCATGAAAAGGTCTGAAAAATAAGAAGAACATGAAAAGGTGTGGAATATAGGAGGAGCATGAAAAGGCCTGAAAAATACGAAGAGTATGAAATGGTGTGAAATATACGAGGCGCAAGAAAAGGTGTGAAAAATACGAGGAGCATGAAAAGGCATCAAAAATACGAGGAGCATGAAAAGGACTGAAAAACACGAAGAGCCCGAAAAAGCGTGAAAAATAAGAGGTGCACGAAAAGTTGTGAAAAATACGAGGAGCATGAAAAGGTGTGAAAAATACGAGCAGCATGAAAAGGTGTGAAAAATACGAGCAGCATGAAAAGGTCTGAAAAATACGAGGAGCATGAAAATGTCTGAAAAATATAAGGAACTAGAAAAGGTCTGAAAAATATGAAGAGCCTGAAAATATGTAAAAAATATGAAGAGCATGGAAAGGTGTGAAAAATATGAGGAACATGAAAAGGTCTGCAAAATACGAGGCGCATGGAAAGGTCTGAAAAATATGAAGAGCCTGAAAAGGTCTGAAAAATATGAAGAGCACGAAAAGGTGTGAAAAATATGAAGAGCACGAAAACGTCTGAAAATTACGAGGAGCATGAAAAGGTCTGACAAATACGAGGAGCATGAAAAGGCGTGAAAAATATGAGGAGCATTAAAGGAGTGAAAAATGCAAGGAGCATGAAAAGGTCTGAAAAATAGGAGGAGCATAGAAAGGTCTGAAAAATACGAGGAGCATGAAAAGGTCTGAAAAATACGAGGAGCATGAAAAGGTCTGAAAAAGTCGAGGAGCATGAAAAGGTCTGAGAATTAGGAGGAGCATGAAAAGGTGTGCAAAATAGGAGGAGCATGAAAAGTTGTGAAAAAAACGAGGATCATGAAATGGTGTGAAAAATACGAGGAGCATGAAAAGGACTGAAAAATACGAGGAGCTTGAAAAGGTGTGAAAAATATGAGGAGCATGAAACTGTATGAAAAATTAGAGGAGGATGAAACGGTGTGAAAAATATGAAGAGCATGAAAAGGTGTGAAAAATATGAGGAGCATGAACACTCTGAAAAAACACGAGATCATGAAATGGAGTGAACAACCGAAGAGCATGGAAAGCTGTGAAAAATATCAAGAGCATGAAAAGGTCTGAAAAATATGAAAAGCATGAAAATGTGTCAAAAATATGAAGAGCATGAAAAGGTGTGAAAAATACGAAGAGCCTGAAAAGGTGTGAAAAACACGAACAGCATGAAAAGGTGTGAAAAATGCGAAGAGCTTGAAAAGGTGTGACAAATACGAAAAGCATGTAAAGTTCTGAAAAATACGAGGAGCATGAAAAGGTCTGAAAAATACGAGGAGCATGAAGACGTCTGAAAAATACGACGAGCATCAAAAGGTCTGAAAAATATGTAGAGCATGAAAACGTGTCAAAAATATGGGGAGCATGAAAGGTGTCAAAAAAAATGAAGAGCATGAAACGGTGTCAAAAATATGAGTAGCATGTAAAGGTTGAAAAAAAGAGGAGCATGAATTGTATAAAAAATATGAGGAGCATGAAACGGTGTGAAAAATATGAAGAACATGAAAAGGTGTGAAAAATATGAAGGAGCATGAAAAGTTGTGAAAAATACAGCATGAAATGAGGAGCATGAAAAGTTGTGAAAAATACAGCATTAAAATGTCTGAAAAATACGAGAGCATGAAAAGGTGTGAAAACACGAAGAGCATGAAAAGCTGTGAAAAATATAAAAAGCATGAAAAAGATCTGAAAAATATGAAGAGCATGAAAAGGTGTGAAAAGTATGAAGAGCCAGAAAATGTGTGAAAAATAGGTGGAGCAGGAAAAGCTGTGAAAAATACGCGGAGCATGAAAAGGTGTGAAAAATATGAGGAACATGAAAAGGCGTGAAAAATACGAGGAGAATGAAAAGCTGTGAAAAATAAGAGGAACATGAAAAGGTCTGAAAAATATGAGGAGCACGAAAAGGTGTGAAAAATACGAGGAGAATGAAAAGGTTTGACAAACACGAGGAGCATGAAAAGGTGTGAAAAATATGAGGGACATTAAAAGGTATGAAAAAAAAAAGGAGCATGAAAAGGCGTGAAAAATATGAGGAGCATGAAAAGGTGTGAAAAATATGAAGAGCTTCGAAAGATTTCAAAAATATGAGGTGCGTGAAAAGTTGTGAAAAATATGAAGACCATGAAAAGGTGTGAAAAATATCAACAGCATGAAACTGTCTGAAAAATATGAGGGGCATGAAAAACTGTCAAAAATATGTGGAGCATGAAATGGTGTGAAAAAAGTGAAGAGCATGAAAAGGTGTGGAAAATATGACGAGCATGAAACGGTGGGAAATATACGAAGAGCATGAAAAGGTGTGAAAAAGACGAGGGGCATGAAAAGGTGTGAAAAATATGAGGAGCATGAAACGTCCTGAAAAATTCGAAGAGCAGGAAAAGGTGTGAAAAAGCCAAAGAGCATGAAAAGGTCTGAAAAATACGAGGAGCAAAAAAGGGTGAAAAATACGAAGAGCATGAAACGTGTGATAAATAAATGGAGCATGAAAAGGTCTGAAAAATACGAGGAGCATGAAAAGGTCTGAAAAATACGAGGAGCATGACAAGCTCTGAAAAATATGAGGAGCGTGAAATGGTCGGAAAAGTACGAGGAGCATTAAAAGGCCTGAAAAATACGAGCAGCATGAAAAGGATTGCAATATATGAAGAGCATGAAAAGGTGTCAAAAATATGAGGAGCATGTAGAGGTTTGAAAAATATGAGGAGAATGAAACTGTATGAAAAATCTGAGGAGCATAAAATGGTGTGAAATATACGAGGAGCATGAAAAGGTGTGTAAAATACGAGGAGCATGAAAATATGTGAAAAATATGAAGAGCATGAAAGGGTATGAAAAATATAAGGAGCATAAAACGGTGTGAAAAATAAGAGGAGCATGAAATGGTGTGAAAAAATGAGGAGCATGAAAAGATCTGAAAATTAAGAGGAGCATTTAAAGGTCTGAAAAATACGAGGAGCATGAAAAGCTCTGAAAGATACGAGGAGCATGAAAAGCTCTGAAAGATACGAGGAGCATGAAAAGCTCTGAAAAATACGAGGAGCATGAAAAGGTGTGAAATATACGAGGAGCATGAAAAGGTCTGAAAAATATGAAGAGCATGAAAAGGTGTCAAAAATATAAGGAGCATGAAAAGGTGTGAAAAATACGAAGAGAAGGAAAAGGTGTGAAAAATACGAAGAGCAGGAAAAGATGTGAAAATTATCAAAAGCATGAAAAGGTCTGAAAAATATGAAGAGCATGATAAGGTGTCAAAAATATGAGGAGCATTAAAAGGTGTCAAAAATATGAGAAGCATGTAAAGGTGTGAAAAATATGAGGAGCATGAAACTGTATGAAAAATTAGAGCAGGATGAAACGGTGTGAAAAATATGAAGAGCATGAAAAGGTGTGAAAAATATGAGGAGCATGAAACACTCTGAAAAACACGAGATCATGAAATGGAGTGAACAACACGAAGAGCATGGAAAGCTGTGAAAAATATCAAGAGCATGAAAAGGTCTGAAAAATATGAAAAGCATGAAAATGTGTCAAAAATATGAAGAGCATGAAAAGGTGTGAAAAATACGAAGAGCCTGAAAAGGTGTGAAAAACACGAACAGCATGAAAAGGTGTGAAAAATGCGAAGAGCTTGAAAAGGTGTGACAAATACGAAAAGCATGTAAAGTTCTGAAAAATACGAGGAGCATGAAAAGGTCTGAAAAATACGAGGAGCATGAAGACATCTGAAAAATACGACGAGCATGAAAAGGTCTGAAAAATATGTAGAGCATGAAAAAGTGTCAAAAATATGGGGACCATGAAAAGGTGTGAAAAAAACGAAGAGCATGAAACGGTGTCAAAAATATGAGTAGCATGTAAAGGTTGAAAAAAAGAGGAGCATGAATTTGTATAAAAAATATGAGGAGCATGAAACGGTGTGAAAGATATGAAGAGCATGAAAAGGTGTGAAAAATATGAGGAGCATGAAAAGAGTGAAAAATATGAAGAGCATGAATCTGTATGAAAAATATGAGGAGCATGAAACGGTGTGAAAAATATGAAGAGCATGAAAAGGTGTGAAAAATATGAGGAGCATGAAAAGGTGTGAAAAACACGAAGAGCATGAAAAGCTGTGAAAAATATAAAAAGCATGAAAAGGTCTGAAAAATATGAAGAGCATGAAAAGGTGTGAAAAATATGAAGAGCCAGAAAATGTGTGAAAAATAGGTGGAGCAGGAAAAGCTGTGAAAAATACGCGGAGCATGAAAAGGTGTGAAAAATATGAGGAACATGAAAAGGCGTGAAAAATACGAGGAGTATGAAAAGCTGTGAAAAATAAGAGGAACATGAAAAGGTCTGAAAAATATGAGGAGCACGAAAAGGTGTGAAAAATACGAGGAGAATGAAAAGGTTTGACAAACACGAGGAGCATGAAAAGGTGTGAAAAATATGAGGGACATTAAAAGGTATGAAAAAAAAAAGGAGCATGAAAAGGCGTGAAAAATATGAGGAGCATGAAAAGGTGTGAAAAATATGAAGAGCTTCGAAAGATTTCAAAAATATGAGGTGCGTGAAAAGTTGTGAAAAATATGAAGACCATGAAAAGGTGTGAAAAATATCAACAGCATGAAACTGTCTGAAAAATATGAGGGGCATGAAAAACTGTCAAAAATATGTGGAGCATGAAATGGTGTGAAAAAAGTGAAGAGCATGAAAAGGTGTGGAAAATATGACGAGCATGAAACGGTGGGAAATATACGAAGAGCATGAAAAGGTGTGAAAAAGACGAGGGGCATGAAAAGGTGTGAAAAATATGAGGAGCATGAAACGGCCTGAAAAATTCGAAGAGCAAGAAAAGGTGTGAAAAAGCCAAAGAGCATGAAAAGGTCTGAAAAATACGAGGAGCAAAAAAGGGTGAAAAATACGAAGAGCATGAAACGTGTGATAAATAAATGGAGCATGAAAAGGTCTGAAAAATACGAGGAGCATGAAAAGGTCTGAAAAATACGAGGAGCATGACAAGCTCTGAAAAATATGAGGAGCGTGAAATGGTCGGAAAAGTACGAGGAGCATTAAAAGGCCTGAAAAATACGAGCAGCATGAAAAGGATTGCAATATATGAAGAGCATGAAAAGGTGTCAAAAATATGAGGAGCATGTAGAGGTTTGAAAAATATGAGGAGAATGAAACTGTATGAAAAATCTGAGGAGCATAAAATGGTGTGAAATATACGAGGAGCATGAAAAGGTGTGTAAAATACGAGGAGCATGAAAATATGTGAAAAATATGAAGAGCATGAAAGGGTATGAAAAATATAAGGAGCATAAAACGGTGTGAAAAATAAGAGGAGCATGAAATGGTGTGAAAAAATGAGGAGCATGAAAAGATCTGAAAATTAAGAGGAGCATTTAAAGGTCTGAAAAATACGAGGAGCATGAAAAGCTCTGAAAGATACGAGGAGCATGAAAAGCTCTGAAAGATACGAGGAGCATGAAAAGCTCTGAAAAATACGAGGAGCATGAAAAGGTGTGAAATATACGAGGAGCATGAAAAGGTCTGAAAAATATGAAGAGCATGAAAAGGTGTCAAAAATATAAGGAGCATAAAAAGGTGTGAAAAATATGAAGAGCAGGAAAAGGTGTGAAACATATGAAGAGCAGGAAAAGGTGTGAAAATTATCAAAAGCATGAAAAGGTCTGAAAAATATGAAGAGCATGATAAGGTGTCAAAATATGAGGAGTATTAAAAGGTGTCGAAAATATGAGAAGCATGTAAAGGTGTGAAAAATATGAGGAGCATGAAACTGTATGAAAAATTAGAGGAGGATGAAACGGTGTGAAAAATATGAAGAGCATGAAAAGGTGTGAAAAATATGAGGAGCATGAAACACTCAGAAAAATACGAGATCATGAAATGGAGTGAACAACACGAAGAGCATGGAAAGCTGTGAAAAATATCAAGAGCATGAAAAGGTCTGAAAAATATGAAAAGCATGAAAATGTGTCAAAAATATGAAGAGCATGAAAAGGTGTGAAAAATACGAAGAGCCTGAAAAGGTGTGAAAAACACGAACAGCATGAAAAGGTGTGAAAAATGCGAAGAGCTTGAAAAGGTGTGACAAATACGAAAAGCATGTAAAGTTCTGAAAAATCTGAGGTCTGAAAAATACGAGGAGCATGAAGACGTCTGAAAAATACGACGAGCATCAAAAGG
This sequence comes from Cervus canadensis, assembly GCF_019320065.1. Classification (NCBI taxonomy): domain Eukaryota; kingdom Metazoa; phylum Chordata; class Mammalia; order Artiodactyla; family Cervidae; genus Cervus; species Cervus canadensis. Next base: position 65,428,552 of record NC_057399.1, on the reverse strand, counting down.
TCTGAAAAATATTGTAGAGCATGAAAACGTGTCAAAAATATGGGGAGCATGAAAAGGTGTCAAAAAAAATGAAGAGCATGAAACGGTGTCAAAAATATGAGTAGCATGTAAAGGTTGAAAAAAAGAGGAGCATGAATTTGTATAAAAAATATGAGGAGCATGAAACGGTGTGAAAAATATGAAGAGCATGAAAAGGTGTGAAAAATATGAGGAGCATGAAAAGTTGTGAAAAATACCAGGAGCATGAAAAGGTGTGAGAAATACAAACAGCATGAAAAGTTGTGAAAAATACGAGGAGCATTAAAATGTCTGAAAAATACGAGAGCATGAAAAGGTGTGAAAAACACGAAGAGCATGAAAAGCTGTGAAAAATATAAAAAGCATGAAAAGGTCTGAAAAATATGAAGAGCATGAAAAGGTGTGAAAAATATGAAGAGCCAGAAAATGTGTGAAAAATAGGTGGAGCAGGAAAAGCTGTGAAAAATACGCGGAGCATGAAAAGGTGTGAAAAATATGAGGAACATGAAAAGGCGTGAAAAATACGAGGAGTATGAAAAGCTGTGAAAAATAAGAGGAACATGAAAAGGTCTGAAAAATATGAGGAGCACGAAAAGGTGTGAAAAATACGAGGAGAATGAAAAGGTTTGACAAACACGAGGAGCATGAAAAGGTGTGAAAAATATGAGGGACATTAAAAGGTATGAAAAAAAAAAGGAGCATGAAAAGGCGTGAAAAATATGAGGAACATGAAAAGGCGTGAAAAATACGAGGAGTATGAAAAGCTGTGAAAAATAAGAGGAACATGAAAAGGTCTGAAAAATATGAGGAGCATGAACAAGTCTGAAAAATATGAAGAGCCTGAAAAGGTGTGAAAAATACGAGGAGCATGAAAAGGTGTAAAAAATATGAGGAGCATGAAAAGGTGTGAAGGATACGAGGAGCATGAAGAGGTGTGAAAAATACGAAGAGCTTGAAAAGTTGTGAAAAATACGAGAAGCATGAAATGGTCTGAAAAAAATGAGGAGCATGAATTCAGGAAAACATGAAGGGCCTGAAAAGTTGTGTAAAATATGAAGAAAATGAAAAAGACTGAAAAATATGAAGAACACGAAAAGGTCTGAAATATATCAGGACCACGAAAAGGTGTGAAAAATACAAGGATCACGAAAAGGTGTGAAAAATACGAAGAGCCCGAAAACGTGGGAAAAGTAGGAGAAGCAGGAAAAGGTGTGAAAAATACCCGGAGCATGAAAAGGAGTGAACAATACGAGAAGCATGAAAAGGTATGAAAAAAACGAGGAGCATGAAAACGTTTGAAAAATACGAGGAGTATGAAAAGGTGGGAAAAATACGAAAAGCATGAAAAGGTCTGAAAAATACGAGGAGTATGAAAAGGTGTGAAAAATACGAGGAGCATGAAAAGGTCTGAAAAATACGAGGAGTATGAAAAGGTGTGAAAAATACGAGGAGCATGAAAAGGTGTGTAAAATACGAGGAGCATGAAAATGTGTGAAAAATATGAAGAGCATGAAAGGGTATGAAAAATATGAGGAGCATGAAATGGTGTGAAAAAATGAGGAGCATGAAAAGATCTGAAAATTTAGAGGAGCATTTAAAGGTCTGAAAAATACGAGGAGAATGAAAAGCTCTGAAAAATACGAGGAGCAAGAAAAGGTGTGAAATATACGAGGAGCATGAAAATGTCTGAAAAATATGAAGAGCATGAAAAGGTGTCAAAAATATAAGGAGCATGAAAAGGTGTGAAAAATACGAAGAGCCTGAAAAGGTGTGAAAAATACGAAGAGCTTGAAAAGGTTTGACAAATACGAAGGGCATGTAAAGTTTTGAAAAATACGAGGAGCATGAAAGGGTCTGAAAAATACGAGGAGCATGAAAAGATCTGAAAAATACGAGGAGCATGAAAGGGTCTGAAAAATACGAGGAGCATGAAATGGTCTGAAATACACGAGGGGCATGAAAAGGTTTGAAAAATATGAAGAGCATGAAAAGGTGTCAAAAATATGAGGAGCCTGAAAAGGTGTGAAAAACATGAAGAACATTAAAAGATGTCAAAAATATGAGGAGCATGAAAAGGTGTGAAAAATATGAGGAGCATGAAAAGGTGTGAAAAATATGAAGAGCTTCTAAAGATTTCAAAAATATGAGGTGCGTGAAAAGTTGTGAAAAATATGAAGACCATGAAAAGGTGTGAAAAATATCAACAGCATGAAACTGTCTGAAAAATATGAGGGGCATGAAAAACTGTCAAAAATATGTGGAGCATGAAATGGTGTGAAAAAAGTGAAGAGCATGAAAAGGTGTGGAAAATATGACGAGCATGAAACGGTGGGAAATATACGAAGAGCATGAAAAGGTGTGAAAAAGACGAGGGGCATGAAAAGGTGTGAAAAATATGAGGAGCATGAAACGTCCTGAAAAATTCGAAGAGCAGGAAAAGGTGTGAAAAAGCCAAAGAGCATGAAAAGTTCTGAAAAATACGAGGAGCAAAAAAGGGTGAAAAATACGAAGAGCATGAAACGTGTGATAAATAAATGGAGCATGAAAAGGTCTGAAAAATACGAGGAGCATGAAAAGGTCTGAAAAATACGAGGAGCATGACAAGCTCTGAAAAATATGAGGAGCGTGAAATGGTCGGAAAAGTACGAGGAGCATTAAAAGGCCTGAAAAATACGAGCAGCATGAAAAGGATTGCAATATATGAAGAGCATGAAAAGGTGTCAAAAATATGAGGAGCATGTAGAGGTTTGAAAAATATGAGGAGAATGAAACTGTATGAAAAATCTGAGGAGCATAAAATGGTGTGAAATATACGAGGATCATGAAAAGGTGTGTAAAATACGAGGAGCATAAAAATATGTGAAAAATATGAAGAGCATGAAAGGGTATGAAAAATATAAGGAGCATGAAACGGTGTGAAAAATAAGAGGAGCATGAAATGGTGTGAAAAAATGAGGAGCATGAAAAGATCTGAAAATTAAGAGGAGCATTTAAAGGTCTGAAAAATACGAGGAGCATGAAAAGCTCTGAAAGATACGGGGAGCATGAAAAGGTGTGAAATATACGAGGAGCATGAAAAGGTCTGAAAAATATGAAGAGCATGAAAAGGTGTCAAAAATATAAGGAGCATAAAAAGGTGTGAAAAATATGAAGAGCAGGAAAAGGTGTGAAACATATGAAGAGCAGGAAAAGGTGTGAAAATTATCAAAAGCATGAAAAGGTCTGAAAAATATGAAGAGCATGATAAGGTGTCAAAAATATGAGGAGCATTAAAAGGTGTCAAAAATATGAGAAGCATGTAAAGGTGTGAAAAATATGAGGAGCATGAAACTGTATGAAAAATTAGAGCAGGATGAAACAGTGTGAAAAATATGAAGAGCATGAAAAGGTGTGAAAAATATGAGGAGCATGAAACACTCTGAAAAACACGAGATCATGAAATGGAGTGAACAACACGAAGAGCATGGAAAGCTGTGAAAAATATCAAGAGCATGAAAAGGTCTGAAAAATATGAAAAGCATGAAAATGTGTCAAAAATATGAAGAGCATGAAAAGGTGTGAAAAATACGAAGAGCCTGAAAAGGTGTGAAAAAAACAAAGAGCATGAAAAGGTGTGAAAAATGCGAAGAGCTTGAAAAGGTGTGACAATACGAAAAGCATGTAAAGTTCTGAAAAATACGAGGAGCATGAAAAGGTCTGAAAAATACGAGGAGCATGAAGACGTCTGAAAAATACGACGAGCATCAAAAGGTCTGAAAAATATGTAGAGCATGAAAACGTGTAAAAAATATGGGGAGCATGAAAAGGTGTCAAAAAAAATGAAGAGCATGAAACGGTGTCAAAAATATGAGTAGCATGTAAAGGTTGAAAAAAAGAGGAGCATGAATTTGTATAGAAAATATGAGGAGCATGAAACGGTGTGAAAAATATGAAGAGCATGAAAAGGTGTGAAAAATATGAGGAGCATGAAAAGTTGTGAAAAATACCAGGAGCATGAAAAGGTGTGAGAAATACAAACAGCCTGAAAAGTTGTGAAAAATACGAGGAGCATTAAAATGTCTGAAAAATACGAGAGCATGAAAAGGTGTGAAAAACACGAAGAGCATGAAAAGCTGTGAAAAATATAAAAAGCATGAAAAGGTCTGAAAAATATGAAGAGCATGAAAAGGTGTGAAAAGTATGAAGAGCCAGAAAATGTGTGAAAAATAGGTGGAGCAGGAAAAGCTGTGAAAAATACGTGGAGCATGAAAAGGTGCGAAAAATACGAGGAGCACGAAAAGGTGTGAAAAATAGGAGGAGCACGAAAACCTGTGAAAAATACGAGGAGCATGAAAAGCTGTGAAGTATATGAGGAGCATGAAAAGGTGTTGAAAAATATGAGGAGGATGAAAACTTGTGAAAAATGCAAGGAGCACGAAAAGGTCTGAAAAATACGAAGAGCATGAAATGGTGTGAAAAATATGTAGAGCACAAAAGTTCTGAAAAATAAGAAGAGCATGAAAAGGTGTGAAAAATATGAAGAGCACGAAAAGGTGTGAAAATTACGAAGAGCATGAAAAAGTGTGAAAATTACGAAGAGCATGAAAAGGTGTGAAAAATACGATGAGCATGGAAAGGTGTGAAAAATATGAAGAGAATGAAAATGTCTGAAAAATACGAGGAGCGTGAAACGGTCTCAAAAATATGAGAAGCATGAATAGGAGTCAAAAATATGAGGAGTATGAAACGCTGTGAAAATATGAAGAGCATGAAAAGGTCTTAAAAATATGAGGTCCATGAAAAGGTGTCAAAAATATGAGGAGCATGTAAAGCTATGAAAAATATGAGAAGCATGTATCTGGATGAAAAATATGAGGAGTATGAAACGGTGTGAAAAATATGAAGAGCATAAAAGGTGTGAAAAATATGAGGAGCATGACAAGTGGTAAAAAATATGCGGAGCATGAAACGGTCTGAAAAAAATGAGGAGCATGAAAAGATCTGAAATATAGGAGGACCATCAAAAGGTCTGAAAAATATGAGGAGCATGAAAAGGTGTTAAAAATATTAGGAGCATGAAACGGTGTGAAAAATATGAAGAGCATGATAAGGTGTGAAAAGTATGAGCAGCATTATAACGTGTGAAAAATAGAAAGAGCATGAAACACTGTGAAAAACACGAAGAGCATGAAAAGTTTGGAAAAATATCAATAGCATGAAAAGGTTTGAAAAATATGAAAAGCATGAAAATGTGTGAATAATATGAACAGCATGAAAAGATGTGGAAATACGAGGAGAATGAAAAGATCTGAAAAATATGAGCAGCATGAAATGGTCTGAAAAATATGAGGAGCATGAAACTCTTGAAAAATATGAGGAGCATGAAACTGTCTGAAAAAATGAGGAGCATGAAAATTTGTGAAAAATACGAAGAGCATGAGAAGGCGTGAAAAATACAAAGAGCGTGAAAAGGTCTGAAAAATACGAGGAGCATGAAAAGGTCTGAAAAATACGAGAAGCATGAAATGGTCTGAAAGGTACAAGGAGCATTAAAAGGTCTGAAAAATAGGAGCAGCATGAAAAGGACTTCATTATATGAAGAGCATGAAAAGGTGTCAAAATTTCAGGAGCGTGTAGAGGTGTGAAAAATATGAGGTGAATGAAACTGTATGAAAAATCTGTGGAGCATAAAAAGGTGTGTAAAATACGAGGAGAATGAAAACGTGTGAAAAATATGAAGAGCATGAAAGGTTATGAAAAATACGAGGAGCATGACAATGTGTGAAAAAAAAGAAGAGCATGAAAAGCTGTGAAAAATATGAAGAGCATGAAAAGGTTTGAAAAATATGAAGAGCATGAAAAGGTGCGAAAAATATGAAGAGCAAGAAAAGGTGTGAAAAATACGAAGTGTCTGAAAAGCTGTGAAAAACACGAAGAGCATGAAACGGTGTGAAAAATACGAAGAGCATGAAAAGGTCTGAAAAACACGAGGAGCGTGAAAAAGTCTGAAAAATACAAGGAGCTTGAAAAGGTCTGAGAAATACGAGGAGCATGAAAAGGTGTGAAAACTATGAGGAGCATGAAAAGGTGTGAAAAATAGGAGGAGCATAAAAAAGTCTGAAAGATATTAAGAAGCTGAAAAGGTGAGAAAAATATGAAGAACATATAAAGGTCTGAAAAATATGAAGAGCACGAAAAGTTGTGAAAAATAGGAGGAGCACGAAAGGTGTGAAAAATACGAGGAGGATGAAAAGGTCTGACAAATGCGAGCAGCATGAAAACGTATGAAAAATATGAGGGACATGAAAAGGTGTGAAAAATACTAGGAGCATGAAAAGGCGTCAAAAACTGAGGAGCATGTAAAGGCGTGAAAAATACAAGGAGTATGATAAGGTGTGAAAAATATGAGGAGCATGAAAAGGTGTGAAAAATACGAGGAGAATGAAAGTTGTGAAAACTACGAGCATGAAATGGTGTGAAAAATACGAGGAGCATGAAAATGTGTCAAAAATACGAGGAGCATGAAATGGTGTGAAAATACGAGGAGCATGAAAAGGTCTGAAAAATATGAGGAGCATGAAAATGTCTGAAAAACATTAAGAGGCTGAAAAGTGTGAAAAATATGAAGAGCATGAAAAGGTCTGAAAAATATGAAGAACACGAAAAGTGTGAAAAATATGAAGAGCACGAAATGGTCTGAAAAATATGAGGACCACGAAAAGGTGTGAAAAATACAAGGAGGACGAAAAGGTGTGAAAAATACGAGGAGCCTGAAAACAAGTAAAAAACACGAGGAGCATGAAAAGGTCTGAGAAATAAGAGGAGCATAAAAAGGTCTGAAAAATATGAGGAGCATGAAAAGGTGGGAAAAATACGAGAGGCATGAAAAGGTCTGAAAAATATGTAGAGCATGAAAACGTGTCAAAAATATGGGGAGCACGAAAAGGTGTGACAAATAAGAGGAGCACGAAAAGGTGTGAAAAATACGAGGAGCATGAAAATTTGTGAAAAATATGAAGAGCATGTAAATGTTTGAGTAACATGAAGAGCACGAAAAGGTGTGAATAATATGAAGAGCACGAAAAGGTCTGAAATTTACGAGGAGCACGAAAAGCTGTTATAAATACGAGGAGCATTAAAAGGTGTGAAAAATATGAGGAGCATGAAAATGTTTGAAATATACAAAGAGCATGAAAAGGTGTGAAAAATACGAGGAACATGAAACGGTCTGAAAAATATGAAGAGCCCAAAAAGGTCTGAAAAATATGAAGAGCACGAAAAGGTGTGAAAATTATGAAGAGCATGAAAATGCGTGAAAATTCGAGGAGCATGAAAAGGAGTGAAAATTGCAAGGAGCATGAAAAGGTCTGAGAAATTGGAGGAGCATAAAAAGGTCTGAAAAATACGAGGAGCATGAAAAGTTGTGAAAAATACGAGAGCATGAAAAGGTCAGAAAAATATGAGGAGCATGAAAAGGTCTGAAAAACATGAAGAGCCTGAAAAGGTGTCAAAAATATGAGGAGCATGTAAAGGTGTGAAAAATATGAGGAGCATGAATCAGTATGAAAAATATGAAGAGCATGAAAAGGAGTGAAAATTATGAGGAGTATGACAACGTCTTAAAAATACGAGGAGCATGAAAAGGTCTGAAAAATATGTGGAGCATGAAAAGGTGTCAAAAAATGAGGAGAATGAAAAGGTGTGTAAAATATGAAGAGCATGAAAAGGTGTCAAAAATATGAGGAACATGTAAAGGTGTGAAAAATATGAGGAGCATGAATCTGTATGAAAAATATGAGGAGGATGAAACGGTGTGAAAAATATGAATATCATGAAAAGGAGTGAAAAATATGAGGAGTTTGAAAAGGTGTCAAAAATACGAGAGCGTGAAAAGGTGTGAAAAACACGAAGAGCATGAAAATATGTGAAAAATAAGACCAGCCTGAAAAGGTGTGAAAAACACGAAGAGCATGGAAAGGTCCGAAAAATACGAAGAGCTTGAAAAGGTGTGACAAATACAAACAGCATGAAAAGTTGTGAAAAATACGAGGAGCATGAAAAGGTGTGAAAAATACGAGAAGCACGAAAAGGTCTGAAAAATATGAGGAGCATGAAAAGATCTGAAAAATACGAGGGGCATGAAAGGGTCTGAAAAATACGAGGAGCATGAAATGGTCTGAAAAATATGAAGAGCATGAAAAGGTGTCAAAAATATGAGGAGCATGAAAAGGTGTGAAAAATATGAAGAGCATGAAAAGGTGTCAAAAAAATGAGGAGCATTTAAAGGTGTGAAAAATAGGAAGAGCATGAATCTGTATAAAAAATATGAGGAGCATGAAACGGTGTGAAAAATAGGAAGAGCATGAAAAGGTGTCAAAAATATGAGGAGCATGAAACGGTGTGAAAAATGTGAAGAACATGAAAAGTTGTCAAAAGTATGAGGAGCCTGAAAAGGTCTGAAAAACATGAAGAACATTAAAAGGTGTCAAAAATATGAGGAGCATGAAAAGGTGTGAAAAATATGAGGAGCATGAAAAGGTGTGAAAAATATGAAGAGCTTCAAAAGATTTCAAAAATACGACGAGCATGAAAAGTTGTGAAAAATATGAAGACCATGAAAAGGTGTGAAAAATATCAAGAGCATGTAACAGTCTGAAAAATATGAGGAGCAGGAAACTGTCTGAAAAATATGAGGGGCATGAAAAACTGTGAAAATATGTGGAGCATTAAATGGTTTGAAAAAAGTGAAGAGCATGAAAAGTTGTGAAAAAAATGACGAGCATGGAACGGTGGGAAATATACGAAGAGCATGAAAAGGTGTGAAAAACACGAAGAGCATGAAAAGGTGTGAAAAATATCAAGAGCATGAAATGACCTGAAAAATTCGAAGAGCAGGAAAAGGTGTGAAAAACACGAAGAGCATGAAAAAGCGTGAAAAATACGAAGAGCTTGAAAAGGTGTGACAAATACGAAGAGCATGTAAAGTTGTGAAAAATACGAGGAGAATGAAAAGGTCTGAAAAACACGAGGAGCATGAAAACGTCTGAAAAATACGACGAGCATCAAAAGGTCTGAAAAATATGTAGAGCATGAAAACGTGTCAAAAATATGGGGAGCACGAAAAGGTGTCAAAAATATGAGTAGCACGTAAAGGTTGAAAAATAAGAGGAGCAAGAATTTCTATAAAAAATATGAGGAGCATGAAACGGTGTGAAAAATATGAAGAGCATGAAAAGGTGTGAAAAATATGAGGAGCATGAAAAGGTGTAAAAAATATGAAGAGCATGAATGTGTGAAAAACATGAAGGGCATGCAAAGGTGTGAAAAATATCAAGAGCATGAAAAGGTCTGAAAAATATGAATAGCATGAAAAGGTGTGAAAAACATGTAGAGCATGTAAAAGTATGGATAATAAGCAGAGCATGAAAAGGTGTGAAAAATACGAAGAGCATTAAAAGGTGTGAAAAATATCAAGAGAATGAAAGATGTGAAAAACTTGAAGGGCAAAAAAGGTGTGAAAAATAAGAGGAGAATGAAAAGCTGTGAAAAATATGAGGAGCATTTAAAGGTGTGAAAAATAGGAAGAGCATGAATCTGAATGAAAAATATGAGAAGCATGAAAAGGTGTGAAAAATAGGAAGAGAATTAAAAGGTGTCAAAAATATGAGGAGCATGAGAAGGTGTGAAAATATGAAGAGCTTCAAAAGATTTTAAAAATATGAGGAGCATGAAAAGTTGAGAAAAATATGAAGACCATGAAAAGGTGAGAAAAATATCAAGAGCATGAAACGGTCTGAAAAATATGAAGAGCAGGAAACTGTCTGAAAAAAATGAGGGGCATGAAAAACTGTCAAAAATATGTGGAGCATGAAATTGTGTGAAAAATGTGAAGAGCATGAAAAGTTATGAAAAAAATGACGAGCGTGAAACGGTGGGAAATATACGAAGAGCATGAAAAGGTGTGAAAAACACGAAGAGCATGAAAAGCTGTGAAAAATATAAAAAGCATGAAAAGGTCTGAAAAATATGAAGAGCATGAAAAGGTGTGAAAAACATGCAGAGCATGTAAAAGAGTGGAAAATAAGAAGGGCATGAAAAAGGTGTGACAAATATGAAGAGCATGAAAAGTTGTGAAAAATACGAGGAGCATGAAAAGTAGTGAAAAATACGAGGAGCATGAAAAGGTGTGAAAAATATGAATAGCATGAAAAAGTGTGAAAAGTACGAGGATCATGAAAAAGTCTGAAAAATACGAGGAGCATGAAAACGTCTTAAAAATACGAGGCGCATGAAAAGGTCTGAAAAATATGTAGAGCATGAACAGGTGTCAAAAATATGAGGAGCATGAAACGGTGTGAAAAATATGAAGACCATGAAAAGGTGTGAAAATTATGAGGAGCATTTAAGGTGTGAAAAATAGGAAGAGCATGAATCTGTATGAAAAATATGAGGAGGATGAAACGGTGAGAAAAATATGAATATCATGAAAAGATGTGAAAAATATGAGGAGTTTGAAAAGGTCTGAAAAATATGAGAGCATGAAAAGGTGTAAAAAGCACGAAGAGCATGAAAATGTGTGAAAAATAAGAAGAGCCTGAAAAGGTGTGAAAAAAAAACGAAGAGCATGAAAAGGTCTGAAAAAAACGAAGAGCTTGAAAAGGTGTGACAAATACAAACAACATGAAAAGTTGTGAAAAATACGAGAAGCATGAAAAGGTGTGAAAAATACGAAGAGCACGAAATGGTCTGAAATACACGAGGGGCATGAAAAGGTCTGAAAATATGAAGAGCATGAAAAGGTGTCAAAAATATGAGGACCATGAAAAGGTGTCAAAAATATGAGGAGCATTTAAAGGTGTGAAAAATAGGAAGAGCATGAATCTGTATGAAAAATATGAGGAGCATGAAACGGTGTGAAAAATAGGAAGAGCATGAAAAGGTGTCAAATATATGAGGAGCATGAAACGGTGTGAAAAATGTGAAGAGCATGAAAAGGTGTCAAAAATATGAGGAGCATGAAATGGTCTGAAAAACATGAAGAACATTAAAAGGTGTCAAAAATATGAGGAGCATGAAAAGGTTTGAAAAATATGAGGAGCATGAAAAGGTGTGAAATATATGAAGAGATTCTAAAGATTTCAAAAATATGAGGTGCATGAAAAGTTGTGAAAAATATGAAGACCATGAAAAGGTGTGAAAAATATCAAGAGCATGAAACGGTCTGAAAAATATGAGGAGCAGGAAACTGTCTGAAAAATATGAGGGCCATGAAAAACTGTCAAAAATATGTGGAGCATGAAATGGCGTGAAAAAAGTGAAGAGCATGAAAAGGTGTGAAAAATATGACGAGCATGAAATGGTGGGAAATATACGAAGAGCATGAAAAGGTATGAAAAATTCAAAGAGCATGAAAAGATGTGACAAATACCAGGAGCATGAAAAGGTGTGAAAATTACAAGGAGCATTAAAATGTCTGAAAAATACGAGAGCATGAAAAGGTGTGAAAAACACGAAGAGCATGAAAAGCTGTGAATAATATAAAAAGCATGAAAAGGTCTGAAAAATATAAAGAGCATGAAAATGTGTGAAAAATTTGAAGAGCATGAAAAAATGTGAAAAATAAGAAGAGTATGAAAAGGTGTGAAAAATATGCAGAGCATGTAAAAGTGTGGAAAATAAGAAGAGCATGAAAAAGTGTGACAAATACGAAGAGCATGAAAAGTTGTGAAAAATACCAGGAGCATGAAAAGTTGTGAAAAATACGAGGAGCATGAAAAGGTGTGAAAAATATGAGGAGCATGAAAAAGTGTGAAAAGTATGAGGAGCATGAAAAGGTCTGAAAAATACGAGGAGCATGAAAACGTCTTAAAAATATGAGGCACATGAAAAGGTCTGAAAAATATGTAGAGCATGAACAGATGTCAAAAATATGACGAGAATGAAAAGGTGTGAAAAATATGAAGAGCATGAAAAGGTGTCAAAAATATGAGGAGCATGTAAAGGTGTGAAAAATATGAGGAGCATGAATCTGTATGAAAAATATGAGGAGCATGAAACGGTGTGAAAAATATGAAGAGCATGAAAAGGTGTGAAAATTATGAGGAGTATGAAAACCTCTTAAAAATACGAGGAGCATAAAAAGGTCTGAAAAATATGAGGAGCATGAAAAGGTGTCAAAAATATGAGGAGAATGAAAAGGTGTGTAAAATATGAAGAGCATGAAAAGGTGTCAAAAATATGAGGAACATGTAAAGGTGTGAAAAATATGAGGAGAATGAATCTGTATGAAAAATATGAGGAGGATGAAACGGTGTGAAAAATATGAACATCATGAAAAGGTGTGAAAATTATGAGGAGTTTGAAAAGGTATGAAAAATACGAGAGCATGAAAAGATGTGAAAAATAAGAACAGCCTGAAAAGGTGGGAAAACACGAAGAGCATGAAAAGGTCTGAAAAAAACGAAGAGCTTGAAAAGGTGTGACAAATACAAACAGCATGAAAAGTTGTGAAAAATACGAGGAGCATGAAAAGGTGTGAAAAATACGAGGAGCATGAAAAGGTCTGAAAAATACGAGGAGCATGAAAGGGTCTGAAAAATACGAGGAGCATGAAAAGATCTGAAAAATACGAGAAGCGTGAAAAGATCTGAAAAATACGAGGAGCATGAAAGGGTCTGAAAAATACGAGGAGCATGAAATGGTCTGAAATACAGGAGGGGCATGAAAAGGTCTGAAAATATGAAGAGCATGAAAAGGTGTCAAAAATATGAGGAGCATGAAAAGGTGTGAAAAATATGAAGAGCATGAAAAGGTGTCAAAAATATGAGGAATATGAAAAGGTGTGAAAAACACGAAGAGCATGAAAAGGTGTGAAAAATATCAAGAGCATGAAACGGCCTGAAAAATTCAAAGAGCAGGAAAAGGTGTGAAAAACATGAAGAGCATGAAAAGGTTTGAAAAATACGAAGAGCATGAAAAGGTCTACAAAATACGAGAAGCATGAAAAGGACTGAAATATACGAGGAGCATGAAAAGGTGTGAAAAATACGAGGAGCATGAAATGGTCTGAAAAAACGAGGAGCATGAAAAGGTCTGAAAAATACAAGGAGCAAAAATGGGTGAAAAATACGAAGAGCATGAAACGTGTGATAAATAAATGGAGCATGAAAACGTGTGAAAAATACGAGGAGCATGAAAAGGTCTGAAAAATATGAGGAGTTTGAAAAGGTCTGAAAAATACGAGGAGCATGACAAGGGCTGCAATATATGAAGAGCATGAAAAGGTGTCAAAAATATGAGGAGCATGTAGAGGTGTTAAAATTATGAGGAGAATGAAACTGTATGAAAAATCCGAGGAGCATGAAATGGTGTGAAATATACGAGGAGCATGAAAAGGTGTCAAAAATATGAGGAGCATTAAATGCTGTGAAAAAAATGAAGAGCATGAAAAGGTGTGAAAAATATGCAGAGCATGAAAAGCTCTGAAAAATATGAAGATCATGAAAAGATGTGAAAAATACGAAGAGCATGGAAAGGTCTGAAAAAAAGAGGAGCATGAAAAGGCCTGCAAAATAGGAGGAGCATGAAAAGCTCTGAAAAATGCGAGGAGCATGAAAAGGTGTGAAAAATATGAAGAGCATGAAAAGGTGTGAAAAATATGAGGAGCATGAAACGGTCTCAAAATATGAGGAGCATGAAACGGTCTGAAAAATATGAGGAGCATGAAAAGCTAACAAATATATGAGGAGTGTGAAACGGTGTGGAAAATACGAAGAGCGTGAAAAGCTGAGAAAAATATCAAGAGCATGAAAAGCTGTGAAAAATAAGAAGAGCATGAAAAGGTGTGAAAAACAATAATTCATGAAAAAGTGTGAAAAATACGAAGAGCCTGAAAAGGTGTGAAAAATATGAGGAGCATGAAACGGTCTCAAAATATGAGGAGCATGAAACGGTCGGAAAAATATGAGGAGCATGAAAAGCTGACAAAAATATGAGGAGTGTGAAACGGTGTGAAAAATACGAAGAGCGTGAAAAGCTGAGAAAAATATCAAGAGCATGAAAAGCTGTGAAAAATAAGAAGAGCATGAAAAGGTGTGAAAAACACTAATTCATGAAAAAGTGTGAAAAATACGAAGAGCCTGAAAAGGTGTGAAAAATATGAGGAGCATGAAACGGTCTCAAAATATGAGGAGCATGAAACGGTCTGAAAAATATGAGGAGCATGAAAAGCTGACAAAAATATGAGGAGTGTGAAACGGTGTGAAAAATACGAAGAGCATGAAAAGCTGAGAAAAATATCAAGAGCATGAAAAGCTGTGAAAAATAAGAAGAGCATGAAAAGGTGTGAAAAACACTAATTCATGAAAAAGTGTGAAAAATACGAAGAGCCTGAAAAGGTGTGAAAAATACGAGGAGCATGAAAAGGTGTGAAAAATATGAGAAACATGAAAAGCTGTGAAAAATACGAGGAGCATGAAAAGGCCTGAAAAACAGGAGGAGCATGAAAATGTCTGAAAAATATGAGGAGCATGAAAAGGTCTGAAAATTAGGAGGAACATGAAAAGGTCTGCAAAATAGGAGGAGCATGAAAAGGTCTGAAAAATACCAGGAGCTTGAAAAGGTCTGAAAAATACGAGGAGCATGAAAAGGTCTGAAAAATAAAAGGAGCATGAAAAGGTGTCAAAAATATGAGGAGCTTGAAAAGGTGTCAAAAATATGAAGAGCATGAAAAGGGGTAAAAATATGAATAGAATGTAAAGGTGTGAAAAATAAAAGGAGCATGAATCAGTATGAAAAATATGAGGAGCATGAAACGGTGTGAAAAATATGAAGAGCATGAAAAGGTGTCAAAAATATGAGGAGCATGAAAAGGTCTGAAAAATACGAGGAGCATGAAAAGGTGTGAAACATATGACGAGCATGAAGAGGTCTGAAAAATGCAAGGAGCATGAAAAGGTCTGAAAAATACGAGGAGCATGAAATGATCTTACAAATACGAGGAGCATGAAAAGGTGTGAAAAATACGAGGAGCATGAAAAGGTGTGAAACATATGACGAACATGAAGAGGTCTGAAAAATACAAGGAGCAT
The DNA here is from genome assembly GCF_019320065.1 of Cervus canadensis. Classification (NCBI taxonomy): domain Eukaryota; kingdom Metazoa; phylum Chordata; class Mammalia; order Artiodactyla; family Cervidae; genus Cervus; species Cervus canadensis. The sequence goes on along the minus strand of NC_057399.1, from coordinate 65,413,466 downwards.
GAAAAGGTCTGAAAAATACGAGGAGCATGAAATGATCTTACAAATACGAGGAGCATGAAAAGGTCTGAAAAATATGAAGAGCATGAAAAGGCGTCAAAAATATGAGGAGCATGAAAAGGTGTCAAAAATATTAAGAGCATGAAAAGCTGACAAAAATATGAGGATCATTAAATGCTGTGAAAAAAATGAAGAGCATGTAAAGGTGTGAAAAATATGCAGAGCATAAAAAGCTCTGAAAAATATGAAGATCATGAAAAGGTGTGAAAAATACGAAGAGCATGGAAAGGTCTGAAAAAAAGAGGAGCATGAAAAGGCCTGCAAAATAGGAGGAGCATGAAAAGCTCTGAAAAATACGAGGAGCATGAAAAGGTGTGAAAAATACGAGGAGCATGAAAAGGTGTGAAATATACGAGGAGCATGAAAAAGTGTGAAAAATACGAGGAGCATGAAACGGTGTCAAAAATAAGAGGAGCATGTTAAGGTGTGAAAAATGCGAGGACCATGAAAAGGTGTGAAATATACGACGATTATGAAAAGGTCTGAAAAATAGAACGGGCATGGAAATGTCTGAAAAATACGAGGAGCATGAAAAGGTGTGAAAAATATGAAGAGCATGAAAATGTTTCAAAAATACGAGGAGCATGAAAAGTTCTGAAAAATACGAGGAGCATGAAAAGGTGTGAAAAATTCGAGGAGCATGAAAAAGTGTGAAAAATACGAGGAGCATGAAAAGGTGTGAAAAATTCGAGGAGCATGAAAAAGTGTGAAATATATGAGGACCATGAAAAGGTTTGAAATATAGGACGAGCATGAAAAGGTCTGAAAAATAGAACGGGCATGGAAATGTCTGAAAAATACGAGGAGCATGAAAAGGTCTGAAAAATACAAGGAGGATGAAAAGGTCTGAAAAATATGAAGAGTCTGAAAAGGTGTCAAAAATATGAGGAGCAACAAAAGGTGTGAAAAATACGAAGAGCATGTAAAGGTTTGAAAATTACGATGAGCATGAAAAGGTGTCAAAAATATGAAGAGCATGAAAAGGTTTCAAAAATACGAGGAGCATGAAAAGTTCTGAAAAATAGGAGGAGCATGAAAAGGTCTGAAAAATATAACGGGCATGGAAATGTCTGAAAAATACGAGGAGCATGAAAAGGTCTGAAAAATACAAGGAGGATGAAAAGGCCTGAAAAATATGAAGAGTCTGAAAAGGTGTCAAAAATATGAGGAGCAACAAATGGTGTGAAAAATATGAAGAGCATGTAAAGGTTTGAAAATTATGATGAGCATGAAAAGGTGTCAAAAATATGAAGAGCATGAAAAGGTTTCAAAAATACGAGGAGCATGAAAAGTTCTGAAAAATAGGAGGAGCATGAAAAGGTGTGAAAAATATGAAGAGCATGAAAAGGTGTGAAAAATACAAGGAGCATGAAAAGGCCTGAAAAACAGGAGGAGCGTGAAAATGTCTGAAAAATAGGAGGAGCAAGAAAAGGTCTGAAACATAGGAGGAGCATGAAAAGGCCTGCAAAATAGGAGGAGAATGAAAAGCTCTGAAAAATACGAGGAGCATGAAAAGTTCTGAAAAATAGGAGGAGCATGAAAAGGTCTGAAAAATAAAAGGAGCATGAAAAGGTCTGAAAACAAAAAGAGCATGAAAAGGTGTCAAAAATATGAGGAGCTTGAAAAGGTGTCAAGAATATGAAAAGCATGAAAAGGGGTCCAAAATATGAATAGAATGTAAAGGTGTGAAAAATAAGAGGAGCATGAACTAGTATGAAAAATATGAGGAGCATGAAACGGTGAGAAAAATATGAACAGCATGAATAGGTGTGAAAAATATGAGGATCCTGTAAAGGTGCCAAAATTATGAGGAGCGTGAAACGGTCTGAAAAATATGAGGAGCATGAAACTGTCTGAAAAATATGAGGAGCATGAAAAACTGTCAAAAATGTGAGGAGCATGAAACAGTGAGAAAAATAGGAAGAGCATGAAAAGATCTGAAAAATACGAGGAGCATGAAAAGGTGTGAAACATTCGACGAGCATGAAGAGGACTGAAAAATACAAGGAGCATGAAAAGGTCTGAAAAATACGAGGAGCATGCAATGGTCTTAAAAATACGAGGAGCATGAAAAGGTCTGAAAAATATGAAGAGCATGAAAAGGTGTCAAAAATATGAGGAGCATCAAAAGGTGTCAAAAATATTAAGAGCATGAAGAGGTCTCAAAAATATGAGGAGCATGTAAAGGTGTGAAAAATATGAGGAGCATGAAACTGCATGAAAAATATGAGGAACATGAAACGGTGTGAAAAATATGAAGAGCATGAAAAGGTGTGAAATATATGAAGAGCAAGAAAAGGTGTGAAAAATACGAGAGCATGAAACGCTTTGAAAAAAAAGAAGAGCATGAAGAGCTGAGAAATATATCAGGAGCATGAAAGGTCTGAAAAATATGAAGAGCATGAAAAGGTGTGAACAATACGAAGGGCATGAAAAGGTGTGAAAAATAGAACGGGCATGGAAATGTCTGAAAAATACGAGGAGCATGAAAAGTTCTGAAAAATACGAGGATCATGAAAAGGTGTGAAAAATTCGAGGAGCATGAAAAAGTGTGAAAAATACGAGGAGCATGAAAAGGTGTGAAAAATTCGAGGAGCATGAAACAGTGTGAAATATACGAGGACCATGAAAAGGTGTGAAATATATGACGAGCATGAAAAGGTCTGAAAAATAGAACGGGCATGGAAATGTCTGAAAAATACGAGGAGCATGAAAAGGTCTGAAAAATACAAGGAGGATGAAAAGGTCTGAAAAATATGAAGAGTCTGAAAAGGTGTCAAAAATATGAGGAGCAACAAAAGTTGTGAAAAACACGAAGAGCATGTAAGGGTTTGAAAAATATGATGAGCATGAAAATGTGTCAAAAATATGAAGAGCATGAAAAGATTTCAAAAATACGAGGAGCATGAAAAGTTCTGAAAAATACGAGGAGCATGAAAAGGTGTGAACAATACGAAGGGCTTGAAAAGGTGTGAAAAATACGAAGAGCCTGAAAAGGTGTGAAAAACCAGAAGAGCATCAAAAGGTGTGAAAAAAACGAAGAGCTTGAAAAGGTGTGACAAATACGAAGAGCATGAAAAATTGTGAAAAATACGAGTAGCATGAAAACTCTGGAAAATACAAGGAGAATGAAAAGGTCTGAAAAATAGGAGGAGCATGAAATGGTCTCAAAAATACTAGGAGCATTAAAAGGTCTGAAAAATACGAGGAGCATGAAAAGGTTTGAAAAATTCAAGGAGCATGAAAATGTCTGAAAAATATGAGGAGCATGAAAAGGTCTCAAAAATACGAGGAGCATGAAAAGGTCTGAAAAATATGAAGAGTATGAAAAGGTGTCAAAAATATGAGAAGCATGTACAGGTGTGAAAAATATGAGGAGCATGAATCTGTATGAAAAATATGCAGAGCATGAAATGGAGTGAAAAATATGAAGAGCAAGAAAAGGTGTGATAAATATGAGGAGTATGCAAAGGTCTGAGAAATACGAGGAGCATGAAAAGGTCTGAAAAATACAAGGAGTATGACATGGTCTAAAAAATACGAGGAGCATGAAAAGGTCTGAAAAATACGAGGAGCATGAAAAGGTGTCAAAAATATGAAGAGCATGAAAAGGTGTCAAAAGATGAGTAGCATGTAAAGGTGTGAAAAATAAGAGGAGCATGAATCTGTATGAAAAATATGAGGAACATGAAACGGTGTGAAAAATATGAAAAGCATGAAATGGTCTGAAAAATATGAGGAGCATGAAACGGTCTGAAATATATGAGGAGCATGAAAAGCTGTCAAAAATATGAGGAATATTAAATGCTGTGAAAAAAATGAAGAGCAAGAAAAGGTGTGAAAAATATGCAGAGCATGAAAAGGTGCGGAAAATATGAAGAGCGTGCAAAGGTGTGAAAAACACGAAGAGCATGAAAAGCTCTGAAAAATATGAAGAGCATGAAAAGGTGTGAAAAATACGAAGAGCATGGAAAGGTCTGAAAAATATGAAGAGCATGAAAAGGCCTGCAAAATAAGAGGAGCATGAAAAGCTCTGAAAAATACAAGGAGCATGAAAAGCTCTGAAAAATACAAGGAGCATGAAAAGCTCTGAAAAATAGGAGGAGCATGAAAAGGTGTCAAAAATAAGAGGAGCATGATAAGGTGTGAAAAATGCGAGGACCATGAAAAGGTGTGAAATATACGACGAGCATGAAAAGGTCTTAAAAATACAACGGGCATGGAAATGTCTGAAAAATACGAGGAGCATGAAAAGGTGTGAAAAATATGAAGAGCATGAAAATGTTTCAAAAATACGAGGAGCATGAAAAGTTCTGAAAAATTCGAGGAGCATTAAAAGGTGTGAAATATACGAGGAGCATGAAAAAGTGTGAAAAATACGAGGAGCATGAAAAGGTGTGAAAAATTCGAGGAGCATGAAAAAGTGTGAAATATAAGAGGACCATGAAAACGTGTGAAATATAGGACGAGCATGAAAAGGTCTGAAAAATAGAACGGGCATGGAAATGTCTGAAAAATACGAGGAGCATGAAAAGGTCTGAAAAATATGAAGAGCCTGAAAAGGTGTGAAAAATATGAAGACCATGAAAAGTTGCAAAAAATACGAGGAACATGAAAAGGTGTGAAGAATTCGAGGAGCATGAAAAGGTGTGAAAAATATGAAGAGCATGAAAAGTTCTGAGAAACATGAAGAGCATGAAAATGTGTGAATAATATGAAGAGCAAGAAAAGGTCTGAAATTTACGAGGAGCACGAAAAGCTGTGGAATATACGAGGAGCATGAAAAGTTGTGAAAAATACGAGGAGCATGAAAAGGTGTGAAAATACAAGGAGGAAGAAAAGGTGTGAAAAATAGGAGGAGCACGAAAACGTGTGAAAAATACGAGGAGCATGCAAAGGTGTGAAAAATACGAGGAGCATGAAAAGCTGTGAAGAACACGATAGAGCATGAAAAGGTGTTGAAAAATATGAGGAGCACGAAAAGTTGTGAAAAATAGGAGGAGCACGAAAAGGTCTGAAATATACGAGGAGCATGAAAGTGTGTGAAAAATATGAAGAGGACAAAAGTTCTGAAAAATATGAAGAGCATGAAAAGGTGTGAGAAATATGAAGAGCATGAAAAATTCTGAAAAATACGAGGAGCCCGAAAAGGTGTGAAAAAGAGGAGGAGCATGAAAAGGTGTGAAAAATATGAGGAGCATGAAAAGGTGTGAAAAATATGAGGAGCATGAAACGGTCTGAAAAAAATGAGGAGCATGAAAAGTTCTGAAATATAGGAGGACCATGAAAAGGTCTGAAAAATATGAGGAGCATGAAAAGGTGTTAAAAATATTAGGAGCATGAAACGGTGTGAAAAATACGAAGAGCATGATAAGGTGTGGAAAATATGACCAGCATTAAAACGTGTGAAAAAGAGGAAGAGCATGAAACACTGTGAAAAACACGAAGAGCATGAAAAGTTTGGAAAAATATCAATAGCATGAAAAGGTCTGAAAAATATGAGGGGCTAGAAAAGGTCTGAAAAATATGAAGAGCCTGAAAAGGGGTGAAAAATATGAAGACCATGAATATGAAGACCATGAGAAGTTGTGAAAAATATGAGGAACATGAAACGGTCTGAAAAATACGAGGAGCATGAACAGGTGTGAAAAATACGAGGAGCATGAAAACGTCTGAAAAATATGAGGAGCTAGAAAAGGTCTGAAAAATATGAAGAGCCTGAAAAGGTGTGAAAAATATGAAGACCATGAAAAGTTGCAAAAAATACGAGGAACATGAAAAGGTGTGAAGAATTCGAGGAGCATGAAAAGGTGTGAAAAATATGAAGAGCTTGAAAAGTTCTGAGAAACATGAAGAGCATGAAAATGTGTGAATAATATGAAGAGCAAGAAAAGGTCTGAAATTTACGAGGAGCACGAAAAGCTGTGGAATATACGAGGAGCATGAAAAGGTGTGAAAATTACAAGGAGGAAGAAAAGGTGTGAAAAATAGGAGGAGCACGAAAATGTGTGAAAAATACGAGGAGCATGCAAAGGTGTGAAAAATACGAGGAGCATGAAAAGCTGTGAAGAACACGATGAGCATGAAAAGGTGTTGAAAAATATGAGGAGCACGAAAAGTTGTGAAAAATAGGAGGAGCACGAAAAGGTCTGAAATATACGAGGAGCATGAAAGTGTGTGAAAAATATGAAGAGGACAAAAGTTCTGAAAAATATGAAGAGCATGAAAAGGTGTGAGAAATATGAAGAGCATGAAAAATTCTGAAAAATACGAGGAGCCCGAAAAGGTGTGAAAAAGAGGAGGAGCATGAAAAGGTGTGAAAAATATGAGGAGCATGAAAAGGTGTGAAAAATATGAGGAGCATGAAACGGTCTGAAAAAAATGAGGAGCATGAAAAGTTCTGAAATATAGGAGGACCATGAAAAGGTCTGAAAAATATGAGGAGCATGAAAAGGTGTTAAAAATATTAGGAGCATGAAACGGTGTGAAAAATATGAAGAGCATGATAAGGTGTGGAAAATATGACCAGCATTAAAACGTGTGAAAAAGAGGAAGAGCATGAAACACTGTAAAAAACACGAAGAGCATGAAAACTTTGGAAAAATATCAATAGCATGAAAAAGTCTGAAAAATATGAAAAGCATGAAAAGGTGTGAATAATATGAAGAGCATGAAAAGGTGTGGAAAATACGAGGAGCATGAAAAGATCTGAAAAATACGAGGAGCATGAAACGGTCTGAAAAATATGAGGAGCATGAAACTGTCTGAAAAATATGAGGAGCATGAAACGGTCTGAAAAAAATGAGGAGCATGAAAAGTTGTGAAAAATACGAAGAGCATGAGAAGGTGTGAAAAATACGAGGATCATGAAAAGGTGTGAAAAATACGAAGAGCATGAAATGGTCTGAAAAGTATGAGGAGCATTAAAAGGTCTGAACTTCAATATATGAAGAGCATGAAAAGGTGTCAAAAATATCAGGAGCGTGTAGAGGTGTGAAAAATATGAGGAGAATGAAACTGTATGAAAAATCTGCGGAGCATGAAATGGTCTGAAATATACGTGAGCATGAAAAGGTGTGTAAAATATGAGGAGCATGAAAATGTGTGAAAAATATGAAGAGCATGAACGGGTATGAAAAATATGAGGAGCATGAAACGGTTTGAAAAATATGAAGAGCATGAAAAGGTTTGAAAAATATAAGGAGCATGAAAAGGTGTGAAAAATATGAGGAGCATGACAAGGTTTGAAAAATATAAGGAGCATGAAAAGGTGTGAAAAATACGAAGAGTCTGAAAAGGTGTGAAAAACACGAAGAGCATGAAACGGTGTGAAAAATACGAGGAGCATGAAATGGTATGAAAAATATGAGGAGCATGAAAAGGCCTGATAAATACGAGGAGCATGAAAAGACGTGAAAAATACGAGGAGCATGAAAAGGTTTGAAAATATGAAGAGCATGAAAAGGTGTGACAATAAGAGATGGAGAACGAAAAGTTGTGAAAAATATGAGGAGCATGAAAAAGTGTGAAAAATATGAGGAGCATGAAAAGGTGTGACAAATACGAAGAGTTTGAAAAGTTGTGAAAAATACGAGGAGCATGAAAAGGTCTGGAAAATACGAGGAACCTGAAATGTTCTGAAAAATATGAGGAGCATGAAAAGATGTGAAAAATACGAGGAGCATGAAAAGGTGTGAAAAATACAAAGACCATGAAAAGGAGTGAAAAATACGAATAGCATGAAAAGGGGTGAAAAATACGAGGAGAATGAAAATGTGTGAAAAATACGAGGAGCATGAAAAGGTGTGAAAAATACGAGGAGCATGAAAAAGTCTGAATAATACGAGGTGGATGAAAATGTCTGAAAAATATGAGGAGCATGAAAAGGTCTGGAAAATATGAGGAGCATGAAATGGTCTGAAAAATATGAGGAGCATGAAATATTCTGGAAAATACGAGGTGCCTGAAAAGGTCTGAAAAGTACAAGGAGCATGAAAAGGTGTGAAAAATTCGAGTAGCATGAAAAGTTCTGAGAAATAAGAGGAGCATAAAAAGGTCTGCAAATTACGCGGAGCATGAAAAGGTGTAATAAACACGAGAAGGATGAAAAGGTCTGAAAAATACGAGGAGCATGAAAACGTCTGAAAAATATGAGGACCTAGAAAAGTTTTGAAAAATATGAACAGCCTGAAAAGGTGTGAAAAATATGAAGACCATGAAAAGTTGTGAAAAATACGAGGAAAATGAAAAGGTGTGAAAAATACGAGGAGCATGAAGAGGTGAGAAAAATACGAGGAGCATGAAAAGGTGTGAAAAATACGAGGAGCATGAAATGGTATGAAAAATATGAGGAGCATGAAAAGGCCTGATAAATACGAGGAGCAGGAAAAGACGTGAAAAATACGAGGAGCATGAAAAGGTGTGAAAAATATGAAGAGCATGAAAAGGTGTGACAATAAGAGGAGAACGAAAAGTTGTGAAAAATATGAGGAGCATGAAAAATTGTGAAAAATACGAGGAGCATGAAAAGGTGTGAAAAATACGAGGAGCATGAAAAGGTGTGAAAAATATGAAGAGCATGAAAAGGTGTGACAATAAGAGGAGAACGAAAAGTTGTGAAAAATATGAGGAGCATGAAAAGGTGAGAAGAATTCGAGGAGCATGAAAAGGTGTGAAACATACGAGGAGGATGAAAAGGTGTGAAAAATATGAAGAGCATGAAAAGCTGTGAAGGACACGAGGAGCATGAAAAGGTGTCGAAAATATGAGGAGCACGAAAAGTTGTGAAAAATAAGAGGATCATGAAAAGTTGTGAAAAATATGAGGATCACGAAAAGATGTGAAAAATACGAGGAGCCCAAAAAGGTCTGAAAAATACGAGGAGCATGAAAATGTGTGAAAAATACGAGGAGCATGAAAAGGTGTGAAAAATATGAGGAGCATGAAACGGTCTGAATAAAATGAGGAGCATGAAAAGTTCTGAAATATAGGAGGACCATGAAAAGTTCTGAAAAATATGAGGAGCATGAAAAGGTGTTAAAAATATTAGGAGCATGAAACGGTGTGAAAAATATGAAGAGCATAATAAGGTGTGAAAAATATGAGCAGCATTAAAACGTGTGAAAAATAGGAAGAGCACAAAACACTGTAAAAAACATGAAGAGCATGAAAACTTTGGAAAAATATCAATAGCATGAAAAGGTCTGAAAAATATGAGGGGCTAGAAAAGGTCTGAAAAATATGAAGAGCCTGAAAAGGTGTGAAAAATATGAAGACCATGAGAAGTTGTGAAAAATATGAGGAACATGAAACGGTCTGAAAAATACGAGGAGCATGAACAGGTGTGAAAAATACGAGGAGCATGAAAACGTCTGAAAAATATGAGGAGCTAGAAAAGGTCTGAAAAATATGAAGAGCCTGAAAAGGTGTGAAAAATATGAAGACCATGAAAAGTTGCAAAAAATACGAGGAACATGAAAAGGTGTGAAGAATTCGAGGAGCATGAAAAGGTGTGAAAAATATGAAGAGCTTGAAAAGTTCTGAGAAACATGAAGAGCATGAAAATGTGTGAATAATATGAAGAGCAAGAAAAGGTCTGAAATTTACGAGGAGCACGAAAAGCTGTGGAATATACGAGGAGCATGAAAAGTTGTGAAAAATACGAGGAGCATGAAAAGGTGTGAAAATTACAAGGAGGAAGAAAAGGTGTGAAAAATAGGAGGAGCACGAAAATGTGTGAAAAATACGAGGAGCATGCAAAGGTGTGAAAAATACGAGGAGCATGAAAAGCTGTGAAGAACACGAAGAGCATGAAAAGGTGTTGAAAAATATGAGGAGCACGAAAAGTTGTGAAAAATAGGAGGAGCACGAAAAGGTCTGAAATATACGAGGAGCATGAAACTGTGTGAAAAATATGAAGAGGACAAAAGTTCTGAAAAATATGAAGAGCATGAAAAGGTGTGAGAAATATGAAGAGCATGAAAAATTCTGAAAAATACGAGGAGCACGAAAAGGTGTGAAAAAGAGGAGGAGCATGAAAAGGTGTGAAAAATATGAGGAGCATGAAAAGGTGTGAAAAATATGAGGAGCATGAAACGGTCTGAAAAAAATGAGGAGCATGAAAAGTGCTGAAATATAGGAGGACCATGAAAAGGTCTGAAAAATATGAGGAGCATGAAAAGGTGTTAAAATATTAGGAGCATGAAACGGTGTGAAAAATATGAAGAGCATGATAAGGTGTGGAAAATATGACCAGCATTAAAACGTGTGAAAAAGAGGAAGAGCATGAAACACTGTAAAAAACACGAAGAGCATGAAAACTTTGGAAAAATATCAATAGCATGAAAAGGTCTGAAAAATATGAAAAGCATGAAAAGGTGTGAATAATATGAAGAGCATGAAAAGGTGTGGAAAATACGAGGAGCATGAAAAGATCTGAAAAATATGAGGAGCATGAAACGGTCTGAAAAATATGAGGAGCATGAAACTGTCTGAAAAATATGAGGAGCATGAAACGGTCTGAAAAAAATGAGGAGCATGAAAGTTGTGAAAAATATGAAGAGCATGAGAAGGTGTGAAAAATACGAAGAGCATGAAAAGGTCTGAAAAATATGAAGATCATGAAAGGTGTGAAAACTATGAGGAGTATGAAAACGTGTGAAAAATATGAAGAGCATGATAAGGTGTGGAAAATATGACCAGCATTAAAACGTGTGAAAAAGAGGAAGAGCATGAAACACTGTAAAAAACACGAAGAGCATGAAAACTTTGAAAAAATATCAATAGCATGAAAAGGTCTGAAAAATATGAAAAGCATGAAAAGGTGTGAATAATATGAATAGCATGAAAAGGTGTGGTAAATACGAGGAGCATGAAAAGATCTGAAAAATACGAGGAGCATGAAACGGTCTGAAAAATATGAGGAGCATGAAACGGTCTGAAAAAAATGAGGAGCATGAAAAGTT